>NC_056728.1:1288555375-1288654855 GCF_019279795.1 Protopterus annectens
GACAGAGAAAAAGAAAATAGTGGGATAGGAAGAAAAAAGAAATATATATGATAATTTATGGTGGCCTATAATTTTGGGAACAAGACTAGATCTGATTGTTGAGGAAGCATTTCTTCAAATATACTGTGAATGATTGTAATGAGTCTAGGAGGGTGATATATAGGAGAAGGGCATTCCATATCATAAAAGCTGTTTATTAGTGGATCACAGATTAGGAGATGGGGGATATGGCTGTAGGATTTGCTATAGGGCAGGGCAGCTATCTGGTATGTAAATCATTTTATGAACTAGAGCTAGTTGGGTGGACTCAAGGCAGTGTTGGAATTCAAGCCAGTTTAATTCCTTAAGGGCTTGGTAGTAGTGTGATTGGTAAGGTATGCCAGTTGCAAATTTTACAAATTTATGGTAGCATGAATGGAGTTTATTTTTAAGAGACTGGTGGAGATTTGTGAAAATGGGTGCCCCATATAAGAGGGAAGGGAGCTGGAGGCTATTGGCAAGTTTCTTTATGGCAGGCTTATCCATGTAAAGTTTGTGTCTATAGGCTCCCAAGTTTAATGTGTATTTTTTATTGTATTAAGTGTGTGTTGTTCAAAGGTAAGTTGTTTTGTCTATAGTGATGCATAATAGTTTGGCATGTGATACTATTTCAATTTTTGTGTTGTCTTCTGAGTATATGTTGAAGTCTAGTAAGACTGGTTTAGTTGAGAATAGTAATAACTTATATAGGATTAAGTACAAAATTATATAGGATTAATTACAAGTTGTGCTTCCTTTAACCAGGATTTGTGGCTGTAAAGGCATTTTGTGTTATACTTAGTTGGTTTTGGAGATTATTGGAGGAGGAGATGATGATGCATATTGGATGAGCGTACTCTGAAGGGAGGCAGTATGCAAATTATTTATGAAAATATTAAAAAGGAGAGGCCCAAGAATAAATTAGCATAATTATGCCTCTAAAATGGATATGCTTAGTATTCCCTAAACTTTGCTGTAACCAGTGCACTGGAGTAAATTGTAAAACTGCCAAATAAAAAGCTCTAATATCTTTGACCTGGTCCTTATCCTCCACATATAGCCATCCCTGCATCCCCTGATACCTGGCTAAATCTGACGACAAGTTAGTCATCTTCTCTGTTTGGCCTAGTGCTACTTCCCAACCACCAAATATGACCACCTTTAGGAACTTTTCCAGGGCAAGCCTATCTAAACTTGTAAAAGGCCTATGCCAAGTTGCCAACAATTCCAAGCAAATGAAACAAATTGAGAAGGCCGATGCATTTACCTATGACTTTTATTAGCACCTAAACAGCTACACAGAGAAGTCAGTACCTGTCTGCCTTACATTGATATATATATATATATATATATATATATATATATATATATATATATATATATATATATATATATATATATATATATATAAAATTAATTCAGGTATAAACCTCTCTGGTAGAAGTACCAAATTAATAAACCATATATTAAAAGAAGGAAAATAATTAAAAGTTGTAAAAAATCCTCATCCCCATACTTCAAGAACATACTAAACATGCCAATAAGGAGCTTACTAAGACCTCTATTAGAAAATGTAAGGTTGACACACAACACAGAAGATACCAAAAGAAATTGCAAATCTTTCTTCAGTTATGTCAAGAAATTAAGGAATAATTTCCAACAATAGACCAAGTAAATCTATAGTGAAATCACTCATTCCAGTCCCAGCAATATAGCCAGTAAATTAGCAGGGAAACTTAATGTTGACTTTAAATCACCTACCAAGATTATTGACACCACTGTCTCTGAATATTTAGTTTCCTGATTAAAAAAATTACCATAACACCAGACAACCTAACCGGCAGCATTCACATCAGTGACAAGTATGGACTACCTAAACCACTACTTAAACAAATCAATTTCAACATATCCATAGGACTTGTGTCTGATATACAGGGAAGAGTCACCATGACTCCCCAACACAGGGTCAGCTCCCCTACATACCTGGGTAATTATAGGTGGACAAGTCTCATCAGTCTTAAATCAAAGGCCATGGAACATATCATAGAAACAACTTGTGTAGACATAGCAGCTTAACTGGTCTAGACTGAAATCAGTTAAACATCTTTGAGAAGGCTACAGAAGTTCTGGACAGTGGCCACATTACAAGTTGCTTATCTTTATAAGGCCAAGGCTTTTTACACCATCCCCCATTCAGACAAACTTAATGTAAGCTCTGATATTGTTCACTGAATTTTAAATTAGCAATTCACAGATCTCAGGTTGTGAAATTTGCTGGTACCCTCTCAGAACATACAATATATGCAATGAATATGGTACCATGGGGATCAATGCTGGGACCTGTCCTGGTGGACATTTATTTTGCAGACATCCAAGCTAATATCCCAGAAAGGGGTTAAACATATTTGCAGATAACTGTAAGCTGGGTACTGTGATCTGCTCATCAAATGATACTAAGCAAATCTTGAAAATCATGGAATATGCACATATCTAGTATACCAAAAAAAGTGCAGCGTAATATTGTCTGACAAAAAAAGATGCCTCCACCTCAGATTTCATAAATGGTACTGCTTTTCAGAGAAATATGGTCATCAGAGACCTTCAGTATGTGTGGACAGCTGTCTCTCATTCTGTTATTATTTTTCCACCATAGCCAAGATATTCTTCTATATTACTCAATTAATTTCCAAGGGAATATTTTCAAGATCCAAAGAAGTCATCTTACCACTGTACTCTTCCCTTACCAGACACACCAACAAATAGAACACTGTTACCATAGAGACATAAAAAGGGTGCTGGTAATTGAGAAATATCATGTACCTATCCTGGAAAATATTGTGTGTGCTACTATTGGTAAGAATGCTTAGATGGCATTGGGCTAAGCATGAGGTGGGTAAAAGCTGTGTAACAAGTGGTTATGAATCTGATATGCAGCTGTACTGTACAATGCAAAACTGTGTGTGTGTGTGTGTGTGTGTGTGTGTGTGTGTGTGTGTGTGTGTGTGTGTGTGTGTGTTTATATATATGTATGTGTGTGCATGTGTGTCTCTCTCTCTATATATATATATATATATATATATATATATATATATATATATATATATATATATATATATATACACACTCTGCTCTGGTTTCAGCCTAGGTGTAAAAGAATGTAGATGCAGTTTCTGTTGGCCTGGGAACCCTAGGAAAGTATGAAATGATGTAATGGGAACAAGGACTGCAATAGCAATTTAAACAGAGAATCAGAAGGCATTAAGCATTTTTGTCTTGACAATCCAAGTCACAGCACTGTCTTGCTCATATGTAGGTTAACTTAGACTTGTATTTTCTTTTAGAAATAGCTAGGAACTAGAAAGATTAGATTAAGCGTTTTTTCTGTGATGTCAGAACTGTACTACTGAATTATTTTAAGTATTTATCTGTGATCTCTGAACTCTTAACTAGTACTGTGTAGTAGAAAGTATTGTCTTGTGTTTTTATTATTTATTATTAAATATTTTAAAACCTGTTAACAGTGGCTGGTTTGTGTAGAGATAAGTTAAGCTCTAAAGGTACATTGCATGTATATAAGGATCCTGTACAAAGTCACTCTAATAAGCATTGACTGTTTAGTTGGATAATAATATTGCTAATAATTGGACACCCTTTTAAGCGCCTTTGATTAGCTTATAAATATTAGCTGGGTGGTGGCAGGGATTTCTACCGTATAGTCTGGATAAAAGGGGTACAGCTGGACAACCTGTGCCAGCATTCCCCAGAATTGTCTGTGTGGTTGTATAAACTCTTATCTCAAAGTGTGTGTGTGTCAGCTACTTGGGCAAGAACACGGAGCACTGGATGGAGAGAGAGGGCACTGGAGATTTTAGCTTGTCCAGCTGGCTGAGATCTGGACCCTATAGCTGCACCAGTGGGGAGTCGTATTAGAGACCTGGAGAGCAAGGGAGCAACCAGCCCCAGACTGACTGTGATCTCTGTGTGCTCTTAAGGGAAACTGCACTTACTGTGTGTATTGGTTATCCTTTCTTCATATATGCAACACCCTCTCTGATGTTAGTGGTGAGGATTGAGGCTCCTTGATTGCTGGGCCAGTTCATGGGCATTATATTTGTGGTGGCAGTGATGGGATATAATACCCTCAGAAAATGGACAGCTCCACCTATCTGCAGTGGACTTAAAAATCCAGCTAGAACTAAAGAGACTTGAGTTGGAGGCCAGGCATGTGGAATTAGAAGCAGATCAGACTGAGGCATCTAGAGAGTAATGAGAATGAGAAACTGCTATGCCTAGAAGCTGAGGAAAAAGCGATACAGAGGCAGCATGAGAAGGAGATGCTGACTCTTTGCCAGAGTCATGGAGGTAATGGGGAAGGGAGTAACTGGACCCCAGAAGCACAAAAGGTCAGTAAATTTCTTCTGCAGTTTAAAGAGGGAGATAATTTTGATAATTTCATTCATATGTTTGAGAGGGTATGTAAACAGTATGAATTTGACTAAGAGCTCTGGATATAGTTCCTGACCCCCTTACTCCATGACAAGGCTATAACTATACTGTCTAAAATGTCTGACATTGCATGTTTTGATTATACAGCTGTAAAAATGATCTATTAGAGTTTTTTAAGCTAACACCTGAAATGTATAGGAAAATATTTTGTGAACATAGACACAAGGCAGATGAAAGTGTGTGTGAATATGTTGCTGAATTGAGCACTTATTTCAATAGGTGAGTGAGTGGATGTCAGGTCACCACATTTGAAGGGCTGGCAGATCTTTTGGTGAGGGATCAAGCCCTTAGCACTTTGTCTGAGGACACGAGGATCTGGTTAACTAATAGACAATGTGCTACTTTAGATGAGTAGGGGCAGAAGGGAGACCTATACCTGACAATCAGGGCAGCATTGGGCAGGAAAGGGACCCCCAGTACTGCTAATGTGTCTAAAGGAACCCATGGTAGGCAGCACAGACCGCCCCAACAGAATCTGCCAGTAGCATGGGAAGCCACTAGTCCAGGTACACTTCCAGGACCTAGGGTTAAATGTTTTGAATGCAACCAGTGGGGCCATGTGGCAAACAGGTGTCCATGGTGGCAAGGTAGGGAACAAAAGGTGAGGGAGCCAGTAAGTGGGAAAGACAAAATGCCAATAGTAGGTTGCCTTGAGACAACAGGGGTACTAAACTATCATCCTGCAGATGTCCTAAGAGGGAAGGATTTGGATGAGGCAGTACCATGTGCTTATGCAGTTACTTGTGGTCAGGCTAGGAGACAAGCATGTGGGTCTGGTAGCCTGGGGGAGACCCAGACAGACTGCATACTTGCAGACAGGACTGGTGAGGTGGTTACTTCAGGGAGGAAGCTACACTGTAGCAGTAAGACTGAATGTGAGCCACAGCTGCTTGTGGGTACTGATGTTCCCTTTGACAGAGTGACTGCAAAGGCAGAGGTGAGTAGTAGTACCCAGGCGGACAGTGAGGCACCACTGTCAGAGGATGCCAGACTTTCTGTAGAAGGGGAGCTGGGAAGGGTTACAAGGAAAGTGTTAAGACAGGCTCAGCTCTCAGACCCTACATTGCAAGGCTTGAGGCAGGTAGCTAGGGAGGCACCTGATTCTCAAGGAAAGGGGGAATCTGTATACTGGGACAAAGGGTTACTATACAGAGAGTGGACCTTTGAGGAAGCACTAGAAGGTGAGAGAGTACAGCCGTTGGTAGTCCCTAGAGCCTACCATCTGGTGCTTATAGTCATAGCCCAAGATATTCCCTTTGCAGGTCATATGGGCATAAAAAATACAAAGAGGAATATTATGCAAAACTTCTATTGGCCTGGAATTTCCAGACATGTAACAGGGTACTGCAGGACCTGTGAGCAGTGCCAAAAGGTAGGCAAGGCAGGAGACGAGATGAGAGCTCCTTTGATGCCTTTGCCTGTGATTCAGGAGCCATTTCAGAGGGTAGCTATAGATATTGTGGGTCTTCTGAGTACCCTAAGTTAAACATGGAAAAGGTATATCCTAGTGGTAGTGGAGTATGCTACATGACACCCTGAGGCAGTGGCTTTGTCCTCCATTGAGGCAGAAAAGGTGGCAAATGCTTTGTTAGAGATTTTCAGAAGGGTAGGTTTCCCAAAAGAAATACTGACTGACAGAGGTGCCAATTTCATGTCAGACCTGCTGGCTTGTCTGTGGATGTCCTGTGGGGTGAAGCACACGAAGACCATCCCCTACCATCTTCAGACTAATGGTCTTGTTGAGAGGTTAAACTCTACAGTCAAGTCCATGCTACGGGCATTTGCAGATCAGTTTAAGAGGGAGTGAGACAAATATTTGCCCCATCTGTTGTTTGCTTACAGAGAAGTTCCCCAGGAATCTACAGGTTTTTCACCCTTTGAGTTGCTGTATGGGCATGAGGTGAGGGGAACTCTAGATTTAATTTGAGATGAGTAGGAAGGTGAGAGCGAGTCTCACAAGGAGTCCATTGTGGCATACATCCTAAACCTCAGGACAAGGCCCAGGGAACTCATGGGCTTGGCCCAGGAGAACCTGGCACAGAAGCCCAACAACAGAAACATTGTGGTATGAAAGAAATGCTCAAGCTAGAGAGTATGCTGTTGGGCAGGAGGTAATGATTTTCATTCCTGTCAGACCCAACAAGCTGCAAACATCTTGAGAGGGTCCCTACAAGGTGGTAAGAAAGGTAAGTGATGTTAACAACATGGTGGAATTGCTAGACAGATGGCAAGGGCAGAAATTGTACCATGTTAACATGATGAAACCTTACCATGATACTGAGGCCCTTGTGCTGAGCATTTGCAGTGGATTGCAGGAAGAGTCTGAGGGAGATCTGGGGACTGAACTCCTCAGTGAGGCTCTGGCTGACACCTCAGTGAAAGGGGTAGCAATGTCCCAGCAGTTATCTCCCACCCAGGTTTGAGAAATCCAAGTAGTGTTGCAGGACTTTGGGGACATGTTCACTGGGAAACCAGGGTGCACCCACCTGGTTCAGCACCAGGTGGATACAAGACCCCAAAGGCTTATTAGGCAGGCTCCTTATAGGGTGCCTGAGAGAGTCAGACAGACCCTGAGGGAGGAGATACAGGAGATGTTGGAACTAGGGGTGATTCAAGAGTCCAACAGTCCCTGGGCCATCCCAGTGGTGCTGGTGCCAAAGAAGGATGGCAGCACCAGGTTCTGTGTGGACTACAAGAAATTAAATAGTCACACCGAGACAAATGCTTACCCCATGCCTAGGACAGGTGAGGCCCTAGAGCAGCTGGGTGGGGCTAAGTATCTTACAACCATTGACCTTACCAAGGGTTACTGGCTGGTGCCCTTGACTCCAAGTGCTAGAGAGAAGTCAGCCTTTGTGACTCCTTCTGGCTTGTATAAGTTCACAAAGATGCCCTTTGGGATGATGAATGCCCCAGTGACTTTACAGAGGCTGGTAGATCACATCCTAGCAGGAGCAGGAGGGTTTGCCCTTGCTTACCTAGCTGATATTGCCATCTACGGCCATTCCTGAGTAGAGCATCTTCAGCATGTCAGGAAGGTGCTGGGCAGACTACAGGGGGCAGGGTTGACCATTAAGCCAAGCAAATGTCAGGTGGGTATGGCAGAGGTCTCCTACCTAGGACATAGAGTGGGGAGTGGTAAGATAAGGCCAGAACCTGCCAAAGTGGAAGCCATTCAAGCATGGCCTGCACCTGTTACTAAAAAGCAGGTGAGGGCATTTTTAGGGACAGCAGGGTACTACAGAAAGTTCATCCCCAGTTATAGTACCATAGCTGCTCGCCTAACAGACCTGACAAGGAAGAGCAGGCTAGATAAGGTATTGTGACCCCAGCATGTAAGCAGGCATTCCAGAAGCTTAAATAAGCTTTGGGAGGACCACTTGTGTTATCCAGTCCAGATTATAGCAAGGAATTTGTTGTGCAGGTGGATGCTTCAAACCATGGGGTGGGGGCTGTACTTAGCCAGATTTTTTCAGAGGGGGAAGAGCACCCAGTGGTTTATCTAAGTTATAGGCTCCAACCCAGGGAGTAATGCTATGCAGCTGTAAAAAAGGAATGTCTAACCATAGTGTGGGCATTTCAGCAACTTCAGCCTTATCTGTATGGAAAGAAATTCACTGTTATGACAGATTACAACCCCCTAACATGGTTAAACAGAGCCAGCCAGCAAAATGCCAAGTTGCTAAGATGGAGCCTAGGGTTGCAAGCATATGATATGTCAGTGCAGCACCGCAGTGGGAGTAGCAATGCCAATGCAGATGGGGTCTCAAGACAGGGAATGGGGTAAGGTACATTCAGATAGACCCAGGCCTCTCAAGCAGCGTTTCTCAAGGGTCACTTGAAAAACTAGCTTGAGTTCTCCGGGGTGGAGAAATGTGAAGGCTGCCAGCTTAGCCAGATAGGATTTTATATATAATTCTATCATTTGTAAATATGAATGTTGAACTACAGACTTGTTTTCTTAATTGAAAGAATATGCTGTGAATGTTGAAATTTAAACAATATAGTAACATTGCCCTCTGCTGTAAAGAAAGCTAAGTCAAGCATTTCTTGCCTGCCCTTTGCAGTTAAAATTGCTTCATGCCTGTCCTTTGAAGTTAAAGATTCGGAGTAATTCCGTCTGGGCTAGCACATTCTTTCTAAGGTTTTAACCAAGAGTTAGATTGATAGATTTAAACATGCAAATGTATTTTTATTGCTCTGGTTTCTGCCTAGGTGTAAAAGAATGTAGATGCAGTTTCTATTGGCCTGAAAACTCCAGGAAAGTGTGAAATGATGTAATGGGAACAAGGAATGCAATATAAATTTAAACAGAGAGAATCAGAAGGCATTAAGCATTTTTGTCTTGACAATCCGACTCACAGCACTGTCTTGCTCATATATAAGTTATCTTAGACTTGTCTTTTCTTTTAGAAATAACTAGGAACAAGAAAGATTAGACTAAGAATTTTTCTGTGATGTCAGAACTGTACTACTGAATTATTTTAAGTATTTCTCTGTGATCTCTGAACTCTTGACTAGCACTGTGTATTGTCTTGTGTTTTTATTATTTATTATTAAATATTTTAAAACCTTTTAACTGTGGCTGGTTTGTGTAAAGATAAGTTAAGCTCTAAGAATACATTGCATGTATATAAGGATCCTGTACCAAGTCACTCTAATAAGCCTGGACTGTTTAGTTATATGACCAATTGGATAATAATATTGCACAGAAATAATTGGACACTCTTTTAAGCTGATAAATATTAGTTCGGTGGTGGCAGGGATTTCTACTGTGTAGTCTGGGTAAAAGGGGCACAGCTGGACAAATTGTGCCAGCCTTCCACAGAAGTGTCTGTGTGGTTGTATAAACTCTTATCTCAAAGTGTGTGTGTATGTGTGTGTGTGTCAGCTACTTGGGCAGGGACATGAAGCACTGATTGGACAGAAAGGGTACTGGAGATTTTAGCTTGCCCAGTTGGCTGAGATCTGGACACTATAGCTGTGCCAGTGGGTAGTCTTATTGGGGACCTGGAGGGCAAGGGAGCAACCAGCCCCATACTGACTGTGATCTCTGTGTGCTCTTAAGGGAAATTGCAATTTACTGTGTATATTGGTTATCCTTTCTTCATATATGAGGTGCCCTCTCTAGTGTTAGAGGTGAAGATTGAGGCTGCTTGATTGCTGGGCCAGGGCACAGGAGTCACAATATATATTAAGTAATGAGGGTCCGACAGTTGACGTGTTTTTATTGGAATACATGCATATGACCGAGTGACTGATAGTCGAAACCTGGTTTCCCCGAACCTATATGTCGAATCTCCAGGTATCAAATGATCGGAATGTCATAAAAAATTTGGAATTTCTGACCACACTACCACCTAAACAAGTGCTACCATGGGTCAAAAAGCGGGGATGCTTTGCAGTTCAAAATAATTGTGTTCGCAATTATGCGTAGTCACCGTACTGCCATTGAACATTTTCCAGTCAGCCATCCACCGTCCTACTGTTTCTGAGCAGTGGCAATGCCTTTAGATATGTTTCAGATGTGAACTGTAGTTATCTTAGTTTTTGCTCAGTATGTTTTCCGAGCTTCATCATGGCCAGCATAATTGGTATTAGATTGCTACTTACCTTTTTATGGACGGCTTCAAAAAATATTTGACTTAGACACGTGGCCTTTAATGGACAGCTTACATAGGGTCCAAACTATTCTTTAAAGGACATTACAATTTTGAACAGTGTTGAGGACAGAGATCAGATAAGTGTGCTGCATTTGGGGGCTGAGTGAAGATTCAAGGTCAGCAAAGAGTTGTAGTGAATTAGTGGAAAGAACATCTTAAAGCTGCTGCCAAGTCAACAACATAGAGGTAATATATAGGAATAGCACTGTGTTTTACTTTCTGAAAAGATAGTCCTGTGTGTGTGTGTGTGTGTGTGTGTGTGTGTGTGTGTGTGTGTGTGTGTGTGTGTGTGTGTGTGTCTGTATGTGCGTCTGTATGTGCGTGTATGTCTAAATATTACATGCTTGGATTAACAGGGTTAAATTTCTAATGATCTATAGGAATAATGTGAGTGTGTATGAAGCAAGTTAAAATATATACTGTGGTCACTCATTTTTTGTGATATAAATCAAACAACTGAAATGTACATAGTCATATTGGTTAGAATCAGTGGGTATGACACACTCTGTAAATGAAAGTAACAGACCTTTACTTGGAGAGGTAATGAATGAGTACTTGTTTGTTTGTTAACTGAGTATGTTGTGTGGGCTGTGTGTGCTGGAGGATGACTGAATATGTACTTTTGTTACTAATCACTGGGTGAGTTGGCTATTATTCAGGCTTTGAATGGACACTGTACATTTCTGAAAAAAAAAAAAAAAATATATATATATATATATATATATATATATATATTACTGAGGCATACATGGTCAAAATGGTTGTAACTGGTTGATATCGTAGCAATCCATGGATGAAAGAGAGTGATCCTACTACTGTCATTTGACACTGTTTAAGAGCCGTTGATCTGGCTCTGCAGGATTAGAGTACATTTGGGTGAGACTAGTTAAATATGTTATGGTAGCCACTCTTTTTTTATTTTTATTTGATCAAAAGTAAATATGTGATGCATACATAGTCAATTAAGTGGGTATGACTACAGACACTCACTGATCTAGCTCTGTAGGATAATACTGCATTTGTGTGAAACAAGCTACTATAAATTAATTTTTCCTCACTGTTTTTTATTTTATGCAATTTTACTCAAACATCTATGATGCACATACTGAAATGACTGTAGTGGGTAGGTATGGAGGCAGTCTATGTATAAAAGTGACAGAACTCTGCTTAGAGGGGGCAATGGCCAAATATTTACTTTTTTTTAATGAGCTGGTACGGCATGTTGTGTTTGCATGTGTGAGGGCAGATAAATGAATATGTATTTATTGCTGCCAGTTATCCAGTTGACAGAAATGGAAATTGCTTTGACTCTGCAGGGTTACTGTAAAATTGTGTGATGCAAATTAAAATCTATTACTGTGGTCACTCATTTTATTATGAGATGTAAATCAAGCATCTTAGGTATATATTTCCAAACTGAAGGGTATGGTGGCAATCTCTGGATAATTCTCACAGAACTCTGCTTGGAGGGGACAATGACTGAACACTTAGGTTCATAGATTCCTACGAGATTACTAAGCTAATGCCTCAAGAGCCCTTATAAGCCTAGCCAGTTTTACTTAGATTTTACCAAATTATTTGTCCTTAGGGGAAAGATAACAAGAGCTAGCAATGTGAGGAGGGGGCTTGACAATTTTTAAAGACAGCCTTTCCATAAGGGACATGGGTACCACCACAGGATTGAATTTGTGATTTTCCATCCATTGGTCCAGATTACACTGGAAGATGGTCAGGGAAGGGCTCTATTTCAAATTAATAGGAAGCCATTCCGGAAGAGGGATATTGTCTAGGATACATATCTATCTCTCCAGCATGATCTATTCATGTCAGAGATCAGGTTTAAATCTTTGGATAGGGTAATCCTTGTGCAGTCAGTTTTGTGAATATGCAACATATCCATCAGGGCTGTGTCAGAGACTTCCTTGTAGGCCAGGCATAAATCACCCCTCAGTAATTGATAGGAAACTGAACACAATGACAGGACTTTTAATCGGTCCACATATGATATGTTTTTAGTTATTTAACTATATAGGTACTGTGTGCTACGTGTGTTTTGGGGGATAGTTGAATACATACTTATTTTTGTGTTAAGTGGAAATTAGTTAGTGATTGATCTTTCTTTTTAGGGTACTGTGCATTTCTGGGAAAACATGAAGCAAGTTATAATAGATTACTGGAGCCAGTCACTGAACTTTACGTGATCTAAATCAAACACTTTAGGTATATATAGTCACAATGGCAGTAAATGGTGGTTATGGTGGTCGTCTTAGGATAAAAATAACTGATTGTCATTGGTTACAAAGTGATAGCTGGCAATTCTGCAGTGAAAATAAATACAACCCATCACTTTTTTCTTAGGCAGCTTGGCTGCTGTACTGCAGATGAAAACAATTGCCCAAGATTTGTATCTTATGGGGGCCTCTGAAAACAACATCTGATGGTAAGTATAGTGGAATTACTTCTATGCAATGCTGCTTTACTGGTGGGAATTACACCTGAGTAATTCAGTCACCTTCAGTCATAGCCCATAGAATCTGATCTGCTATACACTATACACTGAAAACTCAACACAGGTCCGAAGATATTTGTAGGTATGCAAGTTAGCAGCTATAGGTATGCAGGTTAGCAGCTATGAGATACATGACTTTGCTGATTGCTACCACACTACTGTGCAATAAACTGAAAAAAATGCTTGACTTAAGAGTTTGAATTCTATGATGTAGTCTACCACTGTGCATTTTAATTTACTAGGGAGTTTGACATGATGCATTTGAATAAAACACTGTTTTATTATGTGAAAATGTGGTACTTGAGTATGTTTAGTGTTAATATGAGTACTCAGAGTGTTGTACTTCATATGGTTTACTCTTGGTCAGGGGAGATGGTGTTGGAAGCCATGCCTGTTAACCACTCCACATTTGACAGATAGTTCCAAATTCAGCAACCAAAAGTGTATCTGCTCTCCTACTGGTAATCTTTTATTGCCTCAGTAGTAGAACTGATGACTGACTAGTTTCCTGCCAAAGAGAGCAATAGCAGATATGCCTGCTGTTTTCGTCTTCTGCCATGAATTCACAAAACGGTACTACATGGTGCTTTAAAAGTTTTTTTTTTTTGTTTTGTTTTTTTTTTTATTCTGACAATAATTTTTAATAAGGAAAAGAATGGAATGGCAGAAAAAATTAAGTGATTCAGTAAGGGCCAAAAGATCTTTCTTCTTCAGTGCTGGTACAGGTTTTGGAACAGGAGCTTTGCTTGCCAGTTTTGACTTGCATGTGCTGCAGTCAGTGTATCATTCTTGGTGTAACCCACATATCAACTCACCATGATTTTGCAGAATGTCCCTGATTTTTCCTCACATTTTTGCCTTGTCTCTCAAAAAAAATCTATTTCTGTTAAACCACTGAAGACTGCAATTAGCCAGACAATTTTTCATACTGTTCTTGTTTAAAAATGCATGTTGATGTAAAATTTGTTGTTACATTAACCTTTTTAAATGAATTAGAGTAAAATTTAAAATGCCATGATTTGAGGCCATTATGCTCCCCACCCCATTATATTTTGCTTTGTCCAAAATTCTCGAGCAAAGAAGTTTAGAACTATGAAGTGTGAACAGAAAATGCTGTGATAAAAAAATTGCATTTGTACACTCAGCTGGACTACAAGTTATTGTGTTATGCTTGTTCTTTATGGCACTAGAAAAGAAGATGCACTCTGGTTCTATGCTGTGTTAACATTAGGATTATTTAGTGAGTTAGTACAGTATCAATGATGTATGTGATACTGGGTAGGAGTACAACTAAAGATGGTTTTGTACAAGTTTGATTACAAAGTTGGCATATTTATTGTCTTTTACAGTTATGTATCTTATTATTTTTTTTAATTTTCAGAATACTAGTAAGTCATTTTAAACATATGATTTTGTTACTATTTTCAGTACTGAAAAGATATAGTACCCAAAAACATGTATGCTTTGGGGAAGAAGGATTTGTGGATACATGGTGCAGAAGGAGGCCTACATCATCAGTGTTATAGTCTGTCATATTCTGTACCTCACCTAATGATGTTCTAGGTAAGTGAACTCTATGGAAATGGCAAACATCAAACAATCTGCCTTTTGTTTACATTGTTGAAATTACTGATGGTTATTAATTGCATGGGTGGTTGGCTGTTTTTTATCATATCAAAGTTGTGTAACATAACCAAGCTGTATGGATGCATTTCTGGTGCAACAGTGTAGTCATGGCTTTCTTGCGCAGTAGTGTAATTATGTATTTGTTAGTGATATTTGAAACAGTTCTGCTTATTTTTCTATTACCACTTGCAGAAGGAAATGAAGCATACCTGTTTGTTGAGTTCTGCAAAGATAAAGTTGCATTATCTGAGAAAGGAGGATGCAAAGGAATATCAAGGATCTATTGAGAAATCTGTATTTGTGTCATTGCTTGAGATGGAAGAGATTTCAGCACATGGGTTACGTGCTTGCATCTTCTCTAAAAGCTGCCAATACTTTTCAGTGCCAACAGAAACATTACCTGTGACTTGAAATGATTGCCAGATGTGGCATTTGAGGTTGTAGGAACTTGGCCATACTTGGTGGGGAATTACATTAGTAAAGCTGCTATGCAACCTGGATGTGAGTCAGTCATATTGTAGAAAATCCCAATATATGAACTGCAACAAAGATTTTAATTTGTGAATTAATTCCATATGCTGCCTAAGAGAGAAACAGAAAATACTCACACTTGGTTGACATATTCTTTGCCAAAATATGCACTGGTGCTTTGTTTACAAATAATTGTTGCATTCTAACAAATTCCTGTAGAAGGCAGATACAGATAATGAGGCATGTCAAAAGCTATAAATTGCCATAAGAGAGTATCATAACCTGCAGCAAGCATTCTGGAGAGGAAGGAACTGGTGACCAGAATGTAACGTGGACAAAAATAAATGAAAAGAGACAGGCAGTAATAGAAAAAGAAATAAATCTCCAGTGTAGTGATTAGAAATGTATTACAGCTATTATCCATTATGTAGCTGAAAAGAACATGACATTCTATGGCACAAGTGATGCATTGTATGCTCTTTGTAGTTTTTTTGCCTGATATAACTGTTCTCATGCTTCAATTCTATCATGGAAAAACATTTTTCAGACTGTGAATAAAGAAGTAATGATCACTTTCTTGAGAAAAACATTCAGAATGAAATCGTACTTCTAAGTTCAAGTGCAAGTTTGAGTGCCATTTCTGGAAAGTTAACAGAAACATGACACTTTCCTTTATTTGTACCCAAGTTGTCAAAAATCAAGAACAGATGATTGTTATTTTCAACATGGGAATATTTCAGATACTGCAGCCACAATGGAGGAATATTTTTTCTGGGATTTGCATTTGTGAATGGTAGAGGAAGTGCAGAACTCAAAGATTCACTTCTTCAGACTCTATAACAATATGAGCTAGTCAAAAACAGCTGTTGTTGACAAAGGCATGATGGTGGAAGCAATGTGAAAGGTAAAATGCTGGAGTGCCGCTTCAAATTCCAGAGCATCGTATGTGCTATTTGCATGTTGCAATATACATTTAATACTTAATGATAAGATGCTTTCATCAGTATAAGTGTCATTGAGAGGAGCATTTACTCTCTTTGCATAACACCAAGTATATAGCAGATCCTTAGTAGACATGTAGACGGAGACTCAATGAGAAAGTGGGACAGTTTGTACAAAGGTGACATGGATTTACCAAAGTGGAACTGTGATATCATTACATGAGATGGGTGAATATTTATGGAAAGTGATGCTGCAAAATCCAATGAGGTGAAGGGACTGTGTTTGACACTCATGTCATACCATTTCATTATATATCTCATAGTTTGACATAATATTTTAACAGATGTAAATCACGCAAACAAAGTACCACAGAGTGCACATGAGGGCCAGATCCAGCACAAGGTGACCTAGGCAGCTGCCAAAAGCATGGTGTTGGCTAGGGGGCCTGGAATGTTCTTGGTGCTGGCTGGAGGGCCTGGACTGGTCCTTAAAATTAAAAAAAAAAAAATTCTTCTTACTTGGGTCATCATCAACCCAAATCTGTTCCCACTTATGTCTGCCTGGCAGTATGTCTGCTGTATCCATAACACTTCTGCAATGCAGGAGATTTGCTTTAATTCTGTATATATACAGGAGATTGCTTGTTGAAAACCTGGTATTATCTTTAAAATTTACAAAAGAAAAAGGTCCTCCTTCCTGCATCCCTATCAAATGCCCAGATTGTGACTCAGATCAGGTCAGTTGTCTGAAAGAGCTTTTGCAGTGCAGATTTGTTTTAACAGAACCGGAATGTTATATATAGCAATGTGACATACAGCACAGACCACGATTGATATTAACATCCAGAACCATTTCTGGAGGGGTAGGTTTTGTTGCAGCAGATAGGACAGCATAGAAGTACTTTTGCAGGGACATGTTTTGTTGTGGCAGAACAGAAGTGCTTCTACAGATTGATAATTTGTAGCAGATCAGACAGCATGGGAATCATAGATTTAAAGAGACTGAGACTAATTGTAGAGGCACAGGGACTGAGCCATACAGTGTTTTATGCAACTCTCAGGGGGACTGGACTTTGTAGTCAGTAAGAATACTGAAGTGTGTGTGTGTGTGTGTGTGTGTGTGTGTGTGTGTGTGTGTGTGTGTGTGTGTGTGTGTGTGTGTGTGTGTGTGTGTCTGTCTGTCTGTCTGTCTTTCTATCATCTTCTCTTAGGGTGGTATTATTAACAAGTCTAAAATAATCCCAATAGCTTTCTCTGTGACATAGTGTTGATTTCTTAAGTACCTTATATATTTTAGATATAAGCCCATTTACATTTATATTCTGGTGCATTAGAATAAGGAGTAAATCAATGAATGTGGGGAAAGAATTTCTAACTATTGGTCATATTAGATTAATCTTATGTTTAACAAATTGACTACAATTTTGAATTTCTGATCACATATCTTTGCTTGACTCAAACTTATTAATGATATGGTCAACATTTTCTAACTTTCCTTTGTCTATTAATTGATACAAGTATACAATTTTTTTCTCTTTAAATGAAGTCATGGCTGTTAAATTAAATGTATTAATACTATTTTGAGTAGAGTCAATTGGAAATACAAAGAAAACCCGTGCTTTATATTCAGGTTTACTGAAAATGAAAATTTTAAAGGAGGTTATTATCGTATTATTATACAATGACCCCCCCAAAACAAAACGTGTTCCAAAACGTATTCCAAAATGTGCATGCTGATTGGCTAGCATGCCTGTTGTAAATCCCAGAATATACCAATGGGAAAAGGTCCAGTCACCTGGACTTTTTTCCACTGGTATAAAATGCTCAAAACATTTTTTTTTAACAAATTAAAAAAAAAGAAAAAAATGGAGCAATGGAGACCTTCTTTTCTCCATTGTTTCCATCTCAAAGCATTGATATACTGGGTATGTGTGGGACACAAGTCCTATATGCATACTCAGTACATCAAAACAAGAAAGCAGTGTTTCACAACCAGCGGAAGAACAGTGATCCACCATTATACAAAGTTATTATTTAAGAAAAGTATTTTTTTCTTAAATAATGTCATTGTATAATAGCAATAACTGACTCCGTGGTTGTGGTATATTGAAATTTACCCACAGTTGGCTTTATTTAATCACCCAGGCTTTGCCCTCATGATTAAACTACACCAACCGTGGGTAAATCTTCAATATACCACACCACGTCATCTTCGGTTATTGCTTAAATATCATATAAGTTGGTTTGTTTTTGTTTTCTATAAAATAGCCTTTTACTAATGAATGAAATTTATAAGTAGCTGTTTTAGTATGATATGATTTTGTTGAATTATTGGATTTGCACCAAATACTTCCCTGAATATGTTTCCATTTGGTATTATAATTCTTATTTAACCATGTAATTATTATCTTAGCAACTGATGATAAGGAATATAATTGCAAATCTGGAAGAACAATACCATCCAATGTCCAATCTCTAATGTGATGGTTTAAAGCCAATCTAGGCTTATTAGGATACAATACAAATCTCAGACACAAAGAATGATACTCTTTTATAATTTTTTGGAGTGAGAGGGATAAAGATTGTGTTATATTTATAATTTTAAGAAGGATGATCATTTTAATTAAGGGGAGTTTCTCTTCCATATTGAAAAAAATATTCCATTTATTAAGAATTTGTTTTACGGAATTTAAGTTATTATTAAATTTAAGGGTCATTATAGCTTTAATATTATCAGACAAGATTATCTCTAAGTAAGTGAGTTTACCATCTTTCACAATGTACTCGTGTAATTTCTTATCTGTTTTATTAACATTATAATAAACAGGTAGTATTTTAATCTTATTCTCATTAAAACTGAGTTGTGATTTCTTCTGGAATATTTATATTGCTTTAAATACTGCAGTAAGTGAAGAGTTGCAATCAGTCAAAGTTAATAGGATGTCATATCCAAATAATTGTATTTTGGGGATAACATCATTATTTATTAGTATGCCTTTGATATTTTATTTGATCTTATATAATTTTCAAAAGGTTCCATAACTAGAGCAAAAAGGAATGGGAGCAAGGGAGAACCCTGTTTAGTACCTTAAGTAATCATGATTGATTGGGAAGTATATGAACCTATCTTAATGTATGCAAAGGGTTTTTCATGGAGAATTGTGATTAATTGTAAGAAATTATTTACAAAATTACATTCCTCCAGTACTAGTAGTTAGTACTTCCAATTAACTGAATCAAATGCACTATTGATATCCAGACTAACCAAATTTAGTTCTTTTTTTAAATTATTAGCATAATCAGTTATTGACAGTATTCTCTTGATATTATCATAGGTGTTTCTGTTCATTATAAACCCACTCTGATCATAGTTTATCAACATTGGAAGAAATTGCTTTATTCTATAGGAATAGATTGCCATGAATATTTTATAATCTACATTCAATAATGAAATTAGTCTATATGAAGAAGATTGTGCTGAGCACTTGTCAGGTTTTAAATTTCAGGATATTAGGGTCTATTTCCAGGATCGTGGTACCTTTGTAAGTCCTTCAACTACTGAAAATACCTCTAGTAAAATAATCAAAGTGTCTTTAGTTATTATTTTTGTGTAGCTCTGGTATTAGACCATCAGGTGCCTTATTGGGTTTTAATTTATTAATTTGAATTTTGTGTTCAGACATTGATATATTTTGTTATAAATGATTTAATTATATCTTGTCTATCCATTGTAAGTGTGTGTTGATTAACCTTATTAAAATGAGACTTGAAAATATCCAGAATATCTTCTATTCAGTAATCATCTTTTTACTACCAAAGGAGTATAATTTCTGATGTGGTTTGATTTGACAATCATTTTTGTTGTAGTAGCCAGCTTATGCATGGATTTAAGATTTATGGAATAATTAGTTATTTTAATCTTTCCTAAATTTATCATAGTTTTATCTTACAACATTTCTAATTATTTACTGTTTATGCTATTCATTTCTTCTATTAATTTATTTTTTCCTTTTTGACTATCTAATTTTAACTTATCAAATTTATCCTGTAAATCTATCAATTATTTCTCCAATTGCTTTTTTTTTATGCCTGCCATGCCTGCCAACTTGTAATTTTTCCAAAAGGGTATGCTTTTAAAGAGTCCCATACAAAATTTTCTGAGGTGTTACCTGTATGATTAATTTCAATAAAAGTTTGAAGTTCTTTATTAAAGAAACCCTTAAAGTCTTTTATATTGGTTATATATGCAGGAATCATTTTAGTTGGGATGTTATTACTAGAATTTAATATAACTTCAAATGTTATCACATTATGATATGACAATGGGCAAAATACTATTTTAACACTATCTATTGTATTAGTGATCTCATTTGAAACATATATTCTGTCTATTCCTGATTGTGTCCCATGCCTGTGTGAGAAATGTGTAAAGAAGAGTGAGTCTGATACTGAAAACCTATTTATATGTCTCATATTATTTAAGTCAGTGAACCTATCAAAGCCTTGACTGTGTCAGGTTTCTTCCTTTTACAGCTAGTGTTGGTATCCTTGTCAGATAAAATACAATTAGAGTCACCTGCAAAAATAATGTTTACTTTTGAAAGTCATATTTCCCGCAACTATTGTTTAACTGTTTGTATTTCCAATCCAGGTATCCAATAGACATTAATAAAAGTGTATAGTTTCCTTTAAATCTCTAAAGTCACTGAACAAAACATGCCTTTTTTATCACTAAATGTATTCAGAATTTGAGGTAGAGGCAAATTTTTTTCCATAAAATAGTCACCCCTCTTCTCTTTTGTTTATTTATTTATTTTTATTTATTTTATTTTACATTTGTTGACCGGGATAGTCCAACTGGATGCATGTCCATTTTCAGCGGAGACCCAGGGAGAAAAGCACCAAATATACAGACAGAAACATACATACATGCTAAGGGCTTTACAAAGTAAGAGAAGTTAGGCATTCAAGAGGAATGTACAATTTTAACAGGGGAGAAAAGCTCCAATTGTGCAGATAAAAACATATATCCCAAGCAACACATAAATAACAAGCAGATATTACAAGTAAGTATGGTGTGTCACTCTAGAGGGATCAAGAATTTTAACAGTATGTAGTAGAATATAAAATAATAAACAGGTGGATTACAGCAACAATTAATTACAAAGAAATGTACAGAACAAGATTGCCATTGCAAGCATTTGTGAGCAAGAAGCTAGTACATTGCTGAGGAGTTAGGAAGTTGTTATAGGGAATTAATCGGGGTTGGTACATGGACAGAGCCAGTGCCTTTTATGATACTGTTTGAGACCTTTTTTAAAGAGGCTTAGAGAGGGTTCAAGGGTAATGTCTGCTGGAAGTAAGTTCCAAGTTTTCCCAATGGAGGTGGCAAACAGGGAGTCACCAGCTGAGTTATTAGCCTTCAGTGTTTGAACTAACAGCTTGTTGGATGAGCGTAATGGTCTGGAGTTACTTTATGGTTTCATGATAGTTTTAAGTGCGGGGGTTTTCTCAGGTTGGTTGAGAATATTATGTGCTACTATTAGCTGATTGAGCTGTATTAAGCTTGGCAGCTCTAGCCACCCTAGGAGATTGAGGTTGTGGCAGTGATGTGTCCTATATGTTGATCCAGTAGCAAATCTGGCAATATGGTGGTAACAGTGAGAGAGTTTGGTAAACTATGATTTGTTTAGGTTACAGAGTATAGGGGAAGCATATAGAAGGGTGGAGAGAAGATGAGAGGGGACGATAGCGATTCTAACTATAGGGGTTAGAAAAGGTTTATTTCTGTATAGTGAGCCAAGCTTTTTTTTGATGGTTTTGATAGTCTTTTGATGTGCAGGTCAAATTTGAGATTATTATCTGCTATTACCCCTAAGAGCTTAGTTTGGATATATGGCAAAATAGAGGTAACATTATTTGATGTTATAGTAAAGGAAATTTGGGGGGACCTACAAGTGGGGGTAAAGAGTAACAGTTTGGTCTTATTGGGATTCAACAGAAGACGGTGATTAGAGAGCCACTTTTCAACAGTGTTGAATGTATTCTGGGTTAAGGTCTGCAGGGCTATTGGGGAGGAGGCTGAGCAGATCAGATTGGAGTCGTCTGCATACTGGATGCAGGTTGCATCTGGGATGGCAGTGTGTAGGTTATTGATAAAGATAGAAAAGAGTACCTAAAATGGAGCCCTGAGGAATTCCAAGAGTGAGAGGTAACAGAGTGGATAGTTTGCCCTGCCAAAGTACTGCTTGTTGTGTGTCATTCAGATAGGATTGGAACCCACTGTATAGTATGGCGGTCTAGGGAAATAGGGTTCAGAGAGTGGATGAGTAATTGGTGATTGACCATATCAAAGGCCTTTCAGAGGTCTAAGAAGAGGGCTGATAACAGCAAGTTATTATTTCTGTTTAGATTTATGGCATTGGTGAAGGAAAGGAGCGTGGAGGTGGTGCTATGATGTGGCCTAAAAGCCATGCTGAGAGACAGCCAGTATTTTGTTCTGAATAAGATGGTACATAATTTGTTTGTGGACACATTTTTCCATTATTTTGGCCATTGATAAAAGAATGGCAATGTGTCTATAATTGGATAATTCTGTGGAACTTCCACCCTTGTGGAATGGGATACAATGGGATATTTTCCAGATGGGGGGATAGAACCAACAGTTATGGACTTGTTGATTAGGATAGATATGGGAAATGCTCTGGCATCAGCAGTTATGTTTAAGAACTCTGCTAGGAGAAGGTCAGCAGATAGGGTGGCGGGCTTCAATTTTTTGATTAGTGATCAAATTAGAGTGGTAGAGACAGGTTGAAAGTTGAAGGGGGAATAAGTAGTGGTTGTGTTAGTGGAGGAGCTAGTCAAAGGTGCATTAGTGGTGCAGTTAGAGTGTATGGGATTGAGTTGGTTAGCGAGAGATTGGATTGTTTCAGTGAAGAAATTATTAAAGGCACTAGCGACATTCTCACGTGGTTTTTGGGTGTAGTTTGTTGGGGTTGGAGTGATAGATTTTCCTGGATGAAGAAGCTGGTTTATACCTGCCCAGAACTTTTTGGGATTGTTTTGGTGCTTCTGCTGCAGGTTTTGGTAGTAGCTATTTTGTCTTGCTGAATGGATTTCTTTGTGTTATTCCTAAGTTGACGGTATTTTAGTTGGTTGAGAGGGGCTTTAGCTGCTCGCCCGATGGCCCAAGCAATATATCTAAGTTTGATTTTTAGTTTGTTTTCATTACTGAGCCATGGTGTTGCATTTACTTTAGTCTTAATATTGCGAGATGGGGCATGGGAGTCCAGGATGTTTAGGAATTTAGTATTAAAATATACCACTGCCTCTTCCAGTAGTATATGCTTTAGGATTGACCAGTTGACTGAGTTAAGTTCATTTTGGAAATTTACAGGATTGAAGTTTTTGGTATTTCTGACTGTTCTATAGGTGGGCTGATGGAAGTTCTTACCCTTATCCTTAATAATGTAAGTTAGAGAGTGATCACTTAGGTCATTGGGGAGGGTTCCAGATTTATACAAGTGGTGATGGCTATTGATAAGAATTCAATCAAGAATACTTTCTCTGTTGTTGGATTTGCTGATCCTAGTAGTAGCGGTTATTATTTGACTGAACCCAAAGAGATTTATGTGGGTGATAGCAGATTCAGCTACACAAGTGGACCAGTCAATGTTGAAGGCACCAAGCACAATGGTTTCTTCGGGGTGGTTAGTGGATAACCATTAGAGGATATCTTCTAGGGTGCTTATATTGTTCCCTGGGGGAATATTGATACAGACAATATTTATGCATTTGTTGTGGTTAATTCGAATTTAGCTATAAGGATTTCAGCATTATTAAATGGGGGTGGCTGTATGGAATCCTTATTAACACTTAGTGTGTTTTTGTAGAGAACTTGTCAATACAGAACAGTGTTTAGTGTTTAGTGTTAAGTCCATCCAAATCTTCTTTTTTTAAATGCGTTTCCTGTAAAAAGATAATTTGGGAATGATTTTTTAATGTATAAACTACCCCTTTTACAACCATTATTAAAATCATTGATGTCAACTGATATGCATTTCAAGTTGGCCATACTACCAAAACATGAAAAATTAAATAATTATTACATATAATATCCTCATATACTGTAAATATTATGGTACTGAAAAAATATTATTATATCTAGTGAACTGATTACTCATAGATATAAGATAACTGATATTAACTGTAAACTTTCTATCAAGAATAGTAGAAACCAAAAAAAGAATTAATTTGTAAACTACTATACACACACCATTATTTCCTGCCCCCCCCCCAGAGTTTAAAACTCCTGGTCTGTATAGCAATCCTATTCAGACACTATCATCTACCCACAAATAAGTATCTAGCATCACTCTACTACTTCTAAAGTTATGAGATATGAAAGGTCTAACTTATTTAACAAAATTAATAGAAGTTATTATATACATAATATTCAGATTATAAACACTCATTTGCTTGCTATAAAACTTGCAATCTGTAAAGTATAGCAGATCTTGTAGTCATTTGGTTCTATTCTATTTAAAAGAGCCTATACAGTATTATAATAAATCCAATAATTTATTTCAGTTCTGAGAAAAAAGAGATTAACACAGATAAAAGACAATACATATAGCATTGTTTGTTTGGCATAGTGGCATAATGGTTAAGTATTTACCATACAGACACTAGGTGCAGCTTTTGATTCTCACATGTGGTAACTGGTTAGGCTTAAAATGGCCCCCAAGATCAGTTGGCCTCGAACTAATCTATGAACCTATTTACAAAAATCATGCTATATTGCTAATATGCTATTATATATTTTGATAATGTGACTAACTAGTTAACTATTTAAACTTAATTCTGACTACAAGACTGTGCATTTGGATATTATGGCAGACACATATGATATTTCAAAGAACAAATAAACTTCTCTAAAAAATCTTTTTGAGGACTTGCATATACTGTGCAATCATCTTTCAAAATGTGTCTCTTCTATAAAGAAGATATTATATTCACTAGAACATACTATGAGATATAAAATAGTAAAAGAGTAACTGTGATGTCTAAAATAACTAATAATATGTTTCCAGAATTATATTTGTGCTAAGGGAAAACATATGGCTAGCATCATACCCACTACAGTCTTTTAAGACACACATACTCTAAACTGGCCCTAGGCATGAGTGCATCCATGTGTGTGCCTTCTGTGGAAGGTTGGGCGCCGGGCTGGCACCTTGACACCATAAAAACTCCACTGCCAATCATGAGCGGACAAGGTGATCTGCTGTGGTGACCCCTAACTGGGAAAAGCCGAAAGAAGAAGAAGATCAAAATGACAGGTAACAGAAAATACACCCCTGGGATCACTTCATTGGCTCTGCTTGACAGAGGATCAGTTAATTAATCAATATGGTGGCAAAAGCTGGCACACTCTGGCTAGGCTTATAAATGCCCTCGGGCAGATAGCCTAGTACCTACCTATGAACGTATGAACCTATGACTATGAAATTTTGTCTGACTTTTTGGGAAACATGCTATTACTTTCATATATGTCCTTCCTTTGCAAGGTGTCAGACTTTCAGTTAACTTTCAGAGCATGAACTTCTAATATTGCCACATATTTCAGCTCCTAATTTCCTGCTCAAAAAGCACATCCACACATAAACCAACACATATCATCACCACAATTGTCATTGTCTATTGCCAAACCAACCAAGCAAGGGGCTGACATCAACAAACACAAGATCATCCCCCCTTCTTTAAATTAATAGAACAGAATGTACTTTGAATAATATAATATCTTAGGATAGAAGTTGAACTGAAGAAATTAATTCTATATTGTGTATGGTACCAAAGTATTATAAAATGTATTACATAACTTAAAAAGATAAATACAGATTTTATAAGTGTTAAAATAATAATCTTGAGGTAAACATAACAGAAAGTGTGAGCTAATTAACACTCTCTTACTATTTTGCATTTACTCTGTGTGTTAAAATCAGGCCTAAAACATTTTATCAAGTATTTCTTACACACACATACACACACACACGCACACACACACACACACACACACACACACACACACACACACACACACACACACACACGCAGAAAAAACTCTGTATAAATTGCTTCTTGAGAGAAAATGGTGGGAAAGAAACATTCTATTAGAACCTGTATGAGATTTTGTTGTGTTTACTCTAAGAGATATCAGACTGTTATGGTGTTTATGAGTGGTTCTTTACTAATATACTGTCCTGCCTTGTGAAGTATGGATTTACAGCATGATTTTCTCTGCATGTGGGGTTCCCTTCTGCCCCCTCCAAGCTGCAAAATAAATTTTCAGGTAAAGTGGGGATTACAATTAGTCAGTAATATAATTCTGTCAGAGTTTTTCTTACTCAGAAAATACCAAGTCCAAGGAGCACTGTCTAAGTGACTTGCCCAAAGTCACACAGTAGGCAAGTACAGCTAGAAAGTATCAAACCCTATACCCTTGATTACAGTGAGCAACTTATTAAGATCTCAGAGCCTTAATTTGCTGCACTAACTGCCAGACCTTCCTTTACATCTTCATTTTCAGATAGATCACTGAAGATGTCAGCAATACCAGTCATTAAAATGTCATAGTTGTTGTTCAGAAAATGCATTTCAGGTTAGAGTTGCCTTGCACTCAAAGTTCTGAGCTATTAACAAGTTGATAAATGTAGTCAAAAGGACAGTGTTTCAATCCTTCCACCTCTGTCTACATAGTGTGCTTTTCAGCATGTCACTCAAACAATGTTTCTGTGTCAGCCTTGAAAAGGGACACTCTATACAGCAGTTTTACCTGGTTAGCAAATAGATAAAAGAAAAAAAGTATTTAAAATTTGGGCCTTTGTCCCATCATTATTTTTCTTTGTCCAGAATTCCTGATCAAATAAGTTAAGAGGTATTTTTCATTGCCTGTAAAAAATTGTGGCTTTCTAGCTAATTGCTGTGGATTATAGTCATTAAATAATGAGAGACAGTAGTTTCAGACTTTGCATCCTTCAAAAAATATTTACTAATGCAAAGCTTTTTAGTCTATCAACTTTCTAAGTTTATAAGAGAAAAATGTAAAATGTGTTCCTGATTTTTGGGTCTTTGACTCTAGTTTGAGCTAAGAAGTTGGGAGGATAGAGGTGAGTTGTTATAGATTCCACTGTTTGATTTTGACAGCAGCAAGCTGAAATACATTTCTGGACCATTATTTATGAATGCATTCATTCACTTGTTTTCAAACAGATATTTGAGTATACAGTCATGCAAGTTCCTACAACTCACAGTAGTGTGGTTTAAAAGAAGGAATTGATTGTAGTAAACAGGAACATCATCATATTAGCAATGATCTTTGAGTACAATCCTTGGTTTCCTTGTTTTGTTGACTGTTGTCAGTATGTTTATTACTTTGTTGTGAATAAGTTGGACAACATGAAGTCTATGAGTTCAACGTTAATATTTTAACTGTGAATACATTTTTAATTAACCTTGTTTTTGCAGGCACATTGGTGTGAAATGCATTGTGCTGGGTTACAACACTCTATCTGGAACTACTTCTGTAGCACAGGGTTTGATTCTCTCAGACGTTATTTGTTTACTGTGTGACTCTGACCAAGCCACTTCACCAGGCAGTGCTCCTTGGCTGCTGCTTAAAAGGGACATTTTCATCATGTGGATTGTCCCAAGAAGTAAGCAAATGAGTTGCTCATTTGTCTTTTGAATTCCTGCACCATTTATATAAACATGAATTAGTACTTAGTACTTCAGTTTGCATTTTTGACTATGAGTCCCAGCACCCAGCATATTTTGTAATTTAATCAATAACCAAATGCATTTTCAATAAATGTGAGTTTTATGGGAAGAGCTTTACTGCTGCTCCTGTTAAGCTGTTTCTCAGAGTGAGAGAGTTATATGGCTGCTAGTATTTTTCCCATAAAATTTGAAATAACATTTTCTTTTAAATCCAAATATATGTGATTATTGTAGAAGTTAAGAAAAAACATGTAGTAAGCACATTGACAGATTTGAAAAGTGTTTTATGGTAATTGAGGAGAAACAGGCAAGTAATGGGCTGTTGGTAAGACTGCTGGAGTGGTACCAATCCATTACCTTCTCTAGGGTACTATTCAATCCTGATCAGGCTCTGGTATACATCCTGATATTTCTACTTGTATTATCATACTGGCAATGACTAAGGAAATACTGAGGAAAGCAGAGAGACTGGATTTGACCATACCTTGCCAGATGGTCCCTATATGGCAGAAGAACTTCATTTAACAAAACAGTCCAACAAAAAAGTCAAAGAAAGGTGAAACACATGTTTGACTTGGAAGAGCATAACAAGACAGTACAAAACCCAGAAGCTAAGCTTCAGAGGGTTTTTTTTTTTTATGACAAACCAAATAACATATCACTTTCATTTACAGACAATTTGAAACAGCTATCACAATTTCATAAAGCCTTTGGAGTTCTACACATTATTAAAGCCCTTACTGATTCTTCTGTCACCATGATGCAATACTCATTACAGCCAGGTAACACCTCCAGGTGTTTCTGCAGTTACATCGTCTAGGTGTCAAATATCGGGTACAGGAAGTTTGACCCCGCCGATTCGCCCCGGACGATTCACCCCCGACCAGTTTGACCCCGGATGGTTAGACCCGATTAAAAAAAATAATGTAAGTGAAACCAAAGCACATCAAAGCATAAATAGAAAATGAAGACTGTTTAAACATTCTTAAAATTGGTTTAGACAGTCTTTTTCTTTTCTATTTATGTGCTTCTACTACACTTTCTTTACAAAAAATGCATTTAGTTAGTTAAATTAATTTATAGTTTGTAGTTTAGTTGTTCGGTGTGCAGCATTATTATCTCTACAACAGTGCAAGTGTCTTAGCTTTGTAGGTGCAGGTTCAGTTATTATTTATTGTAGCTAGTTCTTTTACATCATATCTTTTGCATCATCGGGTGTTTGGTCTGCATTTAGATAATTTTTACTTATGCACTATAGCCATTGTTCCACAGATGATATATAGACACGATACAGGTGCACATGTTTATAATTTTCCCAGTTCAAACGTTTGGTCTGGTCATTAGAAAATAGTGTTTGAGTGAGCTTACATGTTTTAAAGGTTTTTATTAAATTATATTTTGATATTAGATATGTTAGTTTTTGGTGATGCACTCAAGCATATGCTTGAGTGTTACATCTGATCGCTTATGTGTTATTTTTTAGTGAGACATTAATATTTGCTTAGGTTGCTATGACAACCTGACACACCGTGTTTTATGTACACGTACAGGAGGGTACTGGAGGTTAGTTTCACGATTATAAAGCAGTAGTCATTAAGAATACATCATTGAATGTGGGATCCTTTTAAGGTTTCTTTTAGTAAGTAGTAGTTATTACTATGTGAATTCATTTTCAGTCATTCATGTATATATATTCTTTATATTTTCCAATATGTTTTATGAGATGTGGACATGCAGCAATGTTTTGTTTAGTTAATTAGTCAGTGGTTATATGATTTAGGCTTGACCAATGTGGGATAAAACATAACACTAGTTATTATATGCTAAAAGTTTATGTGTTATATTTATACTAACCAATGTAATAATTAAATTAAATAAAAATATTAAAGTAAATATATATATTTACAATAAAAAATGAACAGTGTTATTATTGAATACTTGATTAAATAATAACATAATGATAAAGTACTTATTAGAATATATTTGGGGTCAAACAGTCTAGGGTCAAATAGTCCAGGGTCAAACTGTCCACTAGAAAATCACATTTACAATACATATAAATTTATACATAAGATTGTATTGAAATGCATTGAGGTCAAACGGTCCGGGGGCGAACAGTCCGGGGTGGAATAGTCCTGCTTCCCAAATATCACCTGTTCATATTTGCATTAATAATTCCAAAACCATGCCGCATAGAATATATTAAAATATTTCATCTTAAAGCTTAGACGGTGTCAACCACAACTGTATTAATATTTGACCTCTGTGTAGAGCAGATAAAGATATTAATTGTTGCTCATATAGTATTTATTTATATTATCATAAATTTCATTTTTTTTAAAATATCTTGGCAACCAAGTATAGGAAAGCTCTCAGCTGCCTGAACAAAATGCTGCTGACAGTATATGTATAACTTGAGTGGTTGCTAAGATATTGTTTACAAAATATTACAAACGTAATAGTTGCTGCATTTGCTGACTTATAAAATCCAATTTATGACCTAGAACCTAAAAAATGCTACCTCTTTAAAAATAGTTTTTGTGCTGCAGTGTTTTCCATTTACACTTCTCTGGTAACATCAATTGTTCCAGAAACCGTTTGTTTGAAATGTAAGGGCATAATCTGATTATATCAAAAAGCTTAGGTTCCGCCTATTGGAAGCTGCAGTGCAAACATGCAGAGCTCCATTGGAGGGAATGAGTTAAGGAACAATTAACTGATAAAACAGCTGTCTACTGTAATCTTGATTACCGTGAACCTGCCCATGAAATTGAAAACCCTTCTGGAATGGATGAGCCCGATATATCAAAAAAGGTCTGTTCAATCTCCTCCTTTGGAACAGGTTACAGGACATCTATGTAAGTTCTTTAGTTGCACTTTGTATTTATTTGACAGTGCCTGTTGCAGTGCTGCTACTGAATTAATTGTTTCTAAACTGAATCTCAATAGGATGTATCTATAACATCAATGAGAAAGTAGAGACAATTTATCTTAGCTGTGCACTTCACTGAGCATGAAGTGGGGTAAAGGGTATCCTACAGCAGTGTGTCTGTGGATTTCACCAGTGAAAACATTTTGCAAGATCCAAGTAAAAATCTAGATGCATGCACATATTTTTCTATTTACTATTTACAGTATTATTTGAAAATATGTAGTATGCAACTGAAATTGTGGATATGTGGGTTATGATTGCTGACTGTGGTTGATCAAGTGCTTTACATTATAACTTATAAGAACTGACACATGTTTAGCTACTTGAACCCATTCATTTTATTTTTAGTATAGTACTGAGGTGCATGTTGGGGAACACTACAGCTGGGCTGATGACTCTGGCTTACATACTATTACTGTGGCCTATATCCTGACTGATTTGGTAATAGCTCCAGCAAATATGATGATAACCTCCTACATTTGAGAGACCAGTTGAGAATCCTAAATCAGAGAACAGTTATGGGTTAAGGATAAGGAGAGGCAGGATTCCAGGATGGGATGGTGAGTGCTTTGCTGGTGAGCTCTCATAGTGCTACAGTCATAACAAGGGATTAAAAAATATGCAAGAGCCATAGTGTGCAAAAGCACATTAGTGGGTCAATTATGTCTCTAAAATTAACATATTGTGATCTTAGAACAGCCATGCAAGTGCTCTCCCTATCAATGCATGCAACACCATTGCATAGGGATCTGCAGACACATACACACGCATACGCACACATACGTGTAGACAAAACCAAGCATGCACATGTCAGCATGCCACACACACACACACACACACACACACACACACACACACACACACACACACACACACACACACACACACACACACACACACTCAGATATACCACACATACAAAGCCTTGCAGTACTTATCTGATGTGACACTAACAGCTTGTTCCTACCAGAGACTGCAATGCATGTGCACCATAAAAAGTAGGTATATGCACATCACTTTTCTTCAAAATAGAGCAGTAGAGCTCTGTCATGCTATTTTGATCCTGATGTAAGGCTCTGGAGAACAGCAATGGCTAATTTGAATTAGCCATACAGGCTGTTACATATACATGCAGTGATGTTTATTAGACAGCTGTAGTGCTACCTACTTGCTGCTGTATAACCACTCTAGCCCTACAATGGTCTCTAAAATCAGAAGCATATGTCGCGTTGTGCAAACCTGCAGAAAAAAAATGCACTGTGTTTTCTGTGTTTCTGAATACCCTCTAAAATCTTTCTTAACCATCATTTTCTTAATTTGTTTTATATTTATTCATATACTTGTCTTTCTAGAGATAGCTACTATTGATCACTTCAATGCCCCTTCCATTTCTTTTACTAATGTTTCATGTCTGTTGTTTTCTTCCTTTATACTTTTCATTTCTACATGCATGAAACATTTAACATTTAACATACTAGAGTTATTCTAAACAATAATGCAGCTAAACCAAATCAACCATGAATGGAGCTCTCTTGAATAACAAATAAAGAAAAGAGTTAACCATTACCTGAAACTATAGTTCCAAGATTACCAGCAGATAGGTGCATGTGTGTGCAAATGTGTGTCTGCATTTGTGCATGTGCCTGCATGTGTATGCGCATATGCATGTGTGCTTGTGTGTGTATGTGCATGCTCCCATGTGCATGCTTGTTTCTGTCTGTACATATGTGTGTGTGTGTGTGTGTGTGTGTGTGTGTGTGTGTGTGTGTGTGTGTGTGTGTGTGTTTATTTTCATACCACGAATGCAGTATTTTAGCAGTTGGGTTTTGCTGTTCTTAGTTTTACTTATTTTGTTTGTTAACCAGGTAAGTGAATATCCTGACTACAGGACCATTTTCAACTACAATCCAGGCCATAAAGCAAATCATGAATATATAAAATAAATCATCATCATTATCATCATCCTCCCCCTTTTTCCCATTATTGCACATTGGGTTGGGATGCCACATCAGCTGTTGCCATCTGTCCTGATTCAATGCTACCTCCTACTTTACAAGTATGTCTGACTGTTGCAGGTCTTCTCTCTCTCACACACAGTCTGTCCATCTCTTTGCTCAATGCCCTCATTTCCTCTTTCTTCCTGTCTGTCCCAAATCTTCTTTAGCAGCTTGTCTTCTGCTATCCTGCATATGTCCAAACCACTGTAATCTATTTTCTTTAACTTTCTCTGTACTTGGAGATACTTGGGCTCCTGCTCCTGCTCCTGCTCTGATGTCCTCATTTCTTCATCTGTACCACAGTATGCATCTTACCACCCATCTCAGGCACTTCATCTCTATTACCTGTAGCTTCCTCAGCTGCTCTGCCTTCACTGCTCAGGTTTCTGTACCATACAGTAGTACTGGTTGCACCACTTTTTTGTACACCATACTTTTCAGCTTTGGCATTCTTCTGATATTCACTACTCCTGACACTCTATGCCAGTTGTCTGCAACCCCTCTGATTCTAACTTTGACCTCCACATGCAGGTCTAGAGTTCAAAAGGACTTGAGCATGGAGTTACACACTATGCAGAGCTGTTACTCCATTTCCAAGTCCAAACATTGGGGCTTCATCAGACCCATTCAGCATGTGCTAATGGGGACTGCCTAAGCCCTACACCCAATTCCAAAAGGAGTATCAGGCTCAGTAGACTGAAATAAAATTGATGATTGTCACTAATGTGGAAGTCTGCATCAGTGAAAAATCCCACTGAACTTAAAAGACAGTTTCAGCAAAGTGCAGCCTCCACTTATACATGGGATTAGGTAGTACAAACAATACCTGATGGGAAACTGCACTGCCTCTAGTACTGAGTACCATATACAAGTGTAGATATGTTGTAGGTTTCAAGTGCTGGTAGAAAACTGGATCATGCACACGCGGTTTGGTGTACAGTAAGCCATCTGCGAACTCCAATGGTGGTGTCCAGCCACATCTGTTGCTTTTAAAAAGAGATGTAATTCCCAGCTGGGATAATAATCCTCCATGCCCATCACTTCCCATGGATGGAGACAGCACACACACAAATTCAAAATGATTCTAGAATAAACCTAGAAAAGAGATGATTTTTTTTTTTATCCATACAGTCTCATTTCTCTACTGTTCTTATAGCAGGCCATAGCCATCTAATGCCTTACCTGTGACTATCTGTAGACAGCCATGTCATACAATTCAGCATAATGGGCATGCTGAACTTCTACGTATGCTTTCCTTTGGATGAGGCTTGAAACTGAGGACCCATTTGCTTGAGCTGGTGCTATCTCAGGTGGATGCAAAAGGTCCAATTGCACCCATGGAAAAGAGTAGAAAAAAATACTTCAATGTATGACCAGATTTCCCCAATAGTATAAATACCACCCTGGTAACCACTGAAAAGAGGACACTAGCCTAGTGGGACTAACCCAGTTAACAAAGGAAAAAAGTGCTTATCTGCAAACAAAGTCAGTGCTTACCAGCAATATAGCATCATTTTTATAGACACTGTAGTAGGGAGCAGATGCTGTCATCATCTTAAGGTATGTTTTTTTCTTGCAGATGAAATGAAATGGATAACATTTGAGTTTTTTAGCAGTACACATTGCCCACAGCAATGTTCTATTATTTTGTATTTTATTGATTAATGTCAGGCAGTTTGGATACAATGGGAAGGAAATGTTGCACCTTGCAGGAGGACAGATAATGTTTGCTGTGAAATGTCAGATATGCAGCCAGTCAGAAAGTATTATTTTGGGGCTGGTAAAGACAAGCTGTACCAGGAAGTAAATACTTTTTAGTCTTGCTAACCAGAGTCAGTGTGTGTGCCACAGACAATATAGACAAGTGTGTGTGCATGTGTATAAGTTTGTGTGTGTTTGTGGGGGGTAGGTGATAGCTAGATAGAGAGAGAGAGAGAGAGAGAGAGAGAGAGAGAGGGTATCGTCATGTGTATGAGAGACAGAATTCAGTTATAATACATTGCTGTAGCTATTATTCATTTCACTTGACTAGAAACATGTATCCAAGAAGCATTCAGTCATAATGGGGTTATTTTTCTAAGTCTGGATGTAGTCTATGTGTGAATGTGACTTTCTGAGAATCTGACTTGTCAGTTGTCAAGTCTATGAATTTGTAGGTGAGTATCTTTCTGTGTTTGAGAGAGATAGATATAAAGACAGAGATAGATACTGAGACAGAGAAAGAGAGAGGGAGAGACTTTGTGTCACACTGCATGCCCATTTGTGAAACAAGCTGAAATACATATACATGGGCAGAATATTGTTCACTTTATCACATTCAGTCATCAAGGGTACATCCAAATGGAAAGTAGTTAGTTTGGGAAAGAGAGAGAGTTGTTGCTAAAGCAAATGACTGCTCATTTGGGTGGTCATAGGCTGCATGCAGTGCATGTTTGTATGTGGGTGTATGTGCATGTGGCTGTGTATCTTTGTGCATCTACATGAGTTTGTCTCTAATTAGTTGAAACACTGTCCTGTGGAAAGATGTGTTTTTTACATGATTGAAGTCAATCATCATCAATATACCTGTGTGTGTGTGTGTGTGTGTGTGTGTGTGTGTGTGTGTGTGTGTGTGTGTGTGTGTGTGTGTGTGTGTGTGTGTGTGTGTATGTGCCTGTCTCTGTGTGAAATAAGCTGAAAGATGATATTGAATCCAGACTTTATTCCATTTTCCCAGTGTATTGCTTCCAGACCTAAGAAATGTATATATACAGGTTAGACAGTATTTATATTTAGGGGTAGATTGGAGGCATTATTTGTGTGTTAGCAGTTGACCAAACTAACATTCCCAGCTCAGTATGCATTGTGAATGTGTGCTTATTTGTGCTAAGCAAGTTGGCAAAGTGACTATAATAATGCCTTGTGGCCATATTCATGATTCAGTTGCATTCACTCTTTGAAAGATGAATGAACAGAACAACGTATGGCCAGTTTTTACTGAATGTTACAGTATAATTCCCTGGAAGTATTCCTAAGAGATCTCAACAAGTGTCTAACATATAACCTTTTGTAAAAAATACGGGAGTTTAAAATCATTTTTTTGTGTGAACAGCTGGTATTTTGCATGATACTTGTTTTCAGATTTGGTGATGGTGGTTTATGACTTCTGTTCAACATAATTAATAAGTACATGCTCACAGTATTGCTGATCTAAGTTGGCATTACTACAGAGGTAAAATATCACACATATTTCTTTGGAAAACTGTAAGCTTTTTACTGAAATGATTGCACTACCACATCTGCCTGTTCTAACCATGGCAACGGTATGAGTAACACTGATCAGAATTTAACTCATTAAGGGCAGAAACAGAGTCCAAATATCTTTTTTAACAGAATATCCTAGGATTAATATAAATAATTTTAACTAAGTGCTATCAAAACATGTTTGAAACATTGTCTTTTATACATTAGCTTTCACAATCATTTTCATAGTTATGGTCTTGTAACATTATTACTGCTCAATATCTAAGCTGTTTGGCTTCTGCTACATAAACTGCATTACTAGCTGACTTAAGTACAAATTTGCAGTGTTAAAGATTGTACTGCATTTTATTGTTTTGTCTATTTAATTGTTTCATATAATAATGGGGCCTGTGTCTCTCTATAGTTATTTATTTTTCTATTTAATTGATATTCAGTGTTAAACTCTTAGCCTAGAGGGTTTCTCTGTATTTATAAGCGTTAGTCACATATCTTTGAATTTATTACTCCTCAATATCTGAGTTGTTTGGCTTCTGCTTCATAAACTGCATTACTAGCTGAGTTAAATACAAACTTGCAGTGTTAAAGATTGTACTGCATTTTATTGTTTTGTCTGTTTAATTGTTTCATTGAATATTGTGGTTTGTGTCTCTCTGTAGTTATTTATGTTTCTATTTAATTGTTTCATAGAATACTGTGGTCTCTCTCTGTCTCTGCAGTAAGTGGGCACTATTGTGTTTCACTTCATTGATATTCAGTGTTAAAATCTTAGCCTAGAGGGTTTCTCTGTATTTATAAATGTTAGTCACATATCTTCAAATTTATTAATTCTCAATATCTGAGTTGTTTGGCTTTTGCTGCATAAACCACATTACTAGCTGAGTTAGGTACAAACTTGCAGTGTTAAAGATTGTACTGCTCTTTATTTTTTTGTCTATTTAATTGTTTCATAGAATACTGTGGTGTCTCTTCTGGTATTAATCTTGGTGGCTTTGGAATTGCCTGCCCCTCCTGTAAATTTGTGTTTGACCACTATTCCTGGGTCTATCTCATTTGCTCACTCAACCAAGTACAGTGAGATCATACTAGTCCCATCTGTTCAGCTCTATCCCAGCTCTATTCCAGTCTAGTGTCACTAGCTCATTCTACCTAATACAGAGAGAACATTTGTGAAGGGCAAGCCACTTAACTCCTTAATTTTGAATTATCTTCTGTTTCTCCTTTCTCTCTTCTCACTTTCAAAAAAAATCTAAACTTGTTTCCTGCCTTTCCTGTAACTAGTCTAGTGCAGATACAGATTTGCTGTATCCAGGACTAGTTGTAAGCTTCTGAGCTTGCAAAGCCTTTCTGTGATGGAAGGAAGCCTTCTAGCTTATCAGTGGGAGTGGTAAGCACTAGGTAGCCTATTTAGCACAAGAGTGGTTTCTGGCCCAGAAATTGTAGTTTATTTGGCCATTTGGGCATTTTTTCCATCTCTTTCAACTTTCTGGCTTAAAAGCCTGCGTTTGCGCTTGTTTCCCACCTTTCCTGTAACTAGTCTAGTCCAGATACATATTTGCTGTATCCAGGACTGTTTGCAAGTGTATGAGCCCCTAAGCCTTTTTGTGCTGGAGGGAAGCCTTCTAGCTTATCAGTGGGAGTAGTAAGCACTAGGTAGCCTATCTACCACAAAGGTAGTTTATGGCCTAGAAATTGTAGTTTATTGGCCGTTTGGCAGTTTTTCCATCTCTTTCAACATTCTGGTTTAAAAGCCCACTTTTGCACTTGTCTCCCACCTTTCCTGTAACCAGTCTAGTCCAGATACAGATTTGCTGTATCCAGGACTGTTTGTAAACTTTTGAGCCCCCCAAAGCCTTTCTGTGTTGGAAGGAAGCATTCTAGCTTATCAGTAGGAGTGGTAAGCACTAGGTAGCCTATCTACCACAAGATCCAGGTACAGATTTTTAGTTTTAGCACTTGAATTTGCTTATTTGTGCTCAGCACTTGTTCAGAACTTGTTGTTAGCACTAAATAAGCTACAAATTACTACATCACTCATCCTGCCTCTTTATCTAGAGTTAAACAGTGTCTGTACTTACTTTCCTCACTTGCTTAGAGAAAAACAGCTCTTATTCTCACTTTCCTCACTTGCCTAGAGAAAAGTAGTTTTTTTATTCAGGCATGTCCAAAGGTCAGTTCCCAGTGTTTTCTACTGTCTATCTGATGAATCTGAGCATCTTGGGGCAATATAGCAATTGCCTCATGTACACAGACAACCCTCTCCTCCTACCACCCAACACCACAGCCTGTGAGAGATGCACTTATCTAGCCAAACTGGAGGTAAAGCTCTCTACAACCAAGACTGAACTTGACAGTCCAGAGGAGAAGGTGAACACTTGCACCACACCACAATCATCACATAGTCCTACTAACCTACACCACCAAAATCCATACATAGAAACACAAAGACATTTGCAGAGACTCTCAATAATAATCTGCTCAAGCCACAGAGACCTCCAAAGCAGAAACGCATGCATCCTCCACCCTCCAAAACAACCTAAATGACACATAGGCCACAGGCTCAGTGTGCCAATAAACAACAGCCCATAAGGCAAAGCAACATACCCAACACGCTAGTCATAGGTGACTCTATAGTCAGGCACACTGGTGGCCCTACTCATCAGGCTAAACAAGGAGAAGATTACTGTCAGCTGCATGTCGGGTGCCAGGATCTGACACATAACCCACACACTCAGGTCACTCCACAACAAGTATCATCAAGTATCAACAAGTACAAATATGACTCTGTCATTGTCCATGTTGGTGTGAACCACCTGAGATGTACCTCCCTGGACTTCATGAAAAGAGACATGGAAGAGCTCTCCGATCTTGTAGTCCAGGCAGGTATGTCCCTAGCCCTGAGTAGCATCCTGCCATCGCCCAGAATGATACTGCAGTACAAGGACAAAATGATTGACTTCAACGATTGTCTAAGCTTCTGGTGTCATTCTAAGGGGATTCAGTAATTGTCTGCCTGGGAAGACATGGTTGACAGACCATGATGCTTTGCCAGAGATGGCCTGCACCTGTCACCCCTTGGATTCCAGATATTGGCTAAGGCTTTGCCGCCCCAATAGTGCCTTTTTAGTCAAGGTTCAAATGACAAATTCACCACCGTAACAGGAGCAGGCAAGCAAAAACTGAGGGTAATGCTACTCAAAGCTAGAAGTCTAAATCTCAAAGTACACTCACTCGAGGCACTCCTTAAAATGGAGAATATTGATATCTGTGCAGTGACTGAGACCTGGTTCAAGGCTCTAGAGAGCATCCTTGCATTACCAGTCTATAACTCATACCACACTTTTCGGCCATCTAACCTGGACCAGAACACCAAAGGTGGAGGTGTGTCCATATTCATTAAGGATATCCTCACCTCCAGGCTAGTTGTGCAGCATAATGCACCTGAGGTTATCCAAGGGCAACTAACTCTGGGCAAAACTGCAATCCAAATTGTAGCTTGCTACAGATCCCCACCATGCTCCAGGATTCCAACTCCTCTTTTCTTGATATACTGGAAAATATTAGGGTTCAACCAAACAACCTAATAATGGGTGATTTCAACTACTGCACCATTAACTGGGAAAACTACTAATGTACCAACTCCTCCGCTCAACGCATTCTGGAATTTATAAAGTCCAATGCCCTGGATCAACTTATCCACACCCCCACCAGAGGCAACAATATCCTAGACCTAATCATTACCAACATGGGTGACCAGTGTTCTACACTTGAAGTCAACTCCTCGTAGATCAGATCCGACCATATGCTAATCACCCTAGATATCTGCATCCTGCCCCCACCCACCATTAAGGCAACCACGGTAAAAAAATTCTCCAAAGCCAACTTCATGCTTCTTAAGACAGAAGTGGTGAACTTCATGACACCCATGCAGATGGACAATACAGTTAAGACTTCTGAATCCTACACAAATGCACTCTATAAGCACTTACATGAGTGCATGGATCGTGCTATCCCAAACAGAACCAAGATGCTGTCCTCCAAAAAAAGGAAGATAATCTGGTGGTCCCCTGCCATAAACAAACTCTACAACAGAAAGAAGAAGCTGTTGCAAAAGAGAGTAAAATCCCATGAGTGGAGGAGATCCCTGGTCAGCTTCAGTAACAAGCTGAGATCCCTTATAAGATCCTCCAAAGCTAGCTATGAAAACAAAATCGCTACTGATTCTAAGAGCAACCACAAAGCATTCTATAGCTATGTCAAGTATCTCAATGGCAACACCCAAATCTGCTCTGAGTTACAACACAACAGTATGAAAATTACAGAACCAACTGATATTGCCAACATTCTGGCAGATAGGTTCAGTGCTAACTTTACTACCCTCTCACCCCATAAAGGGCCCATATCTATACAGGAAGAATGCAGAGTCCTTGTAATCACATGTATGCAGGTAAAAGATGCACTCTCTAAAACCAAAAACACAGCATCCATGGGACTGGACAACATCCCAGTATGTGTTTTACACATAACTTCAGAACGAACTGGCTCCCCACCTAAGCACCATGTTCAATCATAGTCTTATGTCAGGCTCTTTGTGCCCACTGAATGGCACACAGCAACAGTGATCCCACTCCACAAGGGGTGAGCCACCACTGATCCTGGGAACTATCGCCCTATTAGCCTGATGAGCCTGGTCTGCAAGGCCATGGAAAGTATCATCATGGAACTCATAAACAGAGACATTGGTAACCTCCAAACCCTGGACTCCACTCAGTTTGGGTTTATGAAAGGCAGATCATGCCTTCTGAACCTGATCAACTTCTTTGAGGTGGTCACCAAAGCCGTAGATGAAGGTAAGGCAGTTTGCACAGCCTATCTCGTCCTCGCCAAGGCTTTTGAAACCATCCCCCCATTCTGGAATTATAGCTAAACTCACTAAACTAGGTATACATCCCTATGTCACAAGATGGGTTGCCAACTGGCTCACTGACAGAACCCACACTGTAAAAGTTACAGACTCCAAACTTGACATCAAACCAGTGACAAGTGGAGTATTACAGGGTTCAGTCCAGGGACCTTTCCTGTTTGGTATCTACTTCTCTGAAGTACAGGCTAACACAAAAGGCCTATGGCTAAAGAAGTTCATAAATGACTGCAAACTAGGAGCCATAGTCGAGTCCCCAAATGATGGGGACATCCTACAGAAGGGCCTCGCTGAGACTGCCTGGTGTCAGAGGCATGGCCTCAAGCTCAATGTCAAAAAGTGCATTGTCCTCCCCTTTGCTAAAAACTCTGTACCCATGAACTACCACATAAACGGCAGTCTAGTTAATGCCGAATGTGTGATAAGAGACCTTGGGACCCAGGTGGACAGTAGTCTCTCCTTTGATAATCACATTGCCACAGTAGTCAGGAAATCCTTCTATGTGGCACATCTCATCACAAAAGGGTTCTCATCCAGGAAAAAAGAGGTAATTGTTCCCCTCTACTCAGCACTCATTAGACCCATTATAGAGTCCAACGCTCCTTTTGGAATGTACCTCACAAGACATCTGCAGCAGCTGGAAGAGCCACAGAAGTATCTCACAAAGAGCATTACTGGCTTCAAACAGATGCCCTACACTGGTCATCTCAAAAAACTCCAGCTTTACTCTGTAGCATATCGCCTACTCCGAGGAGATCTCAGCCTAACATATAAAGCTATGTTAAACCCAGAGCTGTTAGACATGCTACACCTAAAGAAATCACAATCCCTCTGAACTACATGCCCTAGGGACCTAAACCTTGTCACCACAATAAACAGGACATGCTGGAGGGATAGATTCTTGTCCCAGAAACTTCCTATACTCTGGAAAAAGCTACCCATCTATGCCAAGCAAAGTTCCTCATTAGCACTCTTCCAAAAAAATCTTGATGAGTGGATATGAAATAGGAAATACACCCCAGGGATCATGTCTGTGGCTCTTTTCGACAGGGGCCCAGGAAATTAACTTTCTTGGGTGGCATAAACCAGGAAAACTTGTTGGCTAGGCTTACTTAGGCCCTTGGACTGATAGCCTATTACCTATCTATGAACCTATTATGTGTTATACCTGGCTAGCAGTGGAGTGATTATATGGCTTGTTTTCTGTGTATGAAACCCAGTGAATATTAAGGATATATCTGTATTAACTTATCATTTCATCTAAGGTAAACATTATATATATTCAGCAAGAATAGCGATTTTCCTTCTGGAAAGATACCTTTAGCTGAAATCTCATTACTGATCATAGCAATGGACTGTGCACAATCCAATTATGATGTGAATTTTCAAAGGATGCATAACAGTCATAAGCATTTTGCAGCTACATAACCATAACTACCTGACAATTATGCTAAGATCTTTTACATATGGACTGGGTTATGTCTTACTACAAGCAGGACCCAAATGGATTGCTTTACTGTCATTTCACTGTCACAGTCAATTATGTTACTCATATATGCAGTTTTCATTAGGGTAAGCATAAGGCATTTCTTCTGTGTGAAAATTACAGCATATAACCAGAATATGTTTCCACTGAGTTGCCTTTATGTAAGAAGTATATTTCTTCAAAAAGGAAAAGAAAAAGGAATGTTTTGGCATTGGAAAGATGCTGTCATAAAAATCCACTGTACTGACCAAGTCAATGTGACACAATCAAATTTGGGACTGAACTGTTTTTAATTTTTTAGTGAAAGTCAGGCCTCAGAACACCCCTGGGTGGCCAATATTTATACAATGACACACATCTTGTTGTGCATTATGGCTTGCGTAAATTACATTAAAGAATGGGTAACCTGTAGATCGGCACCCTGATTGGAGAATGAACATTCTCCAGCAGGGTGTAAATGTATAGGTAATGCCTGCTGAAAAACAAGTCCACTGCTTCATGATGGCATATTAAGCTGCCGTAAAGCTCAGACCATTATTTTATGCTCACAAAGCAGCGCTTTTGGTCTTTAGTGAGTGCAAAATTAAAAAAGAAAAAAAAAAGAAAATTAAAAAGTAAAAAAAAAAAAATCATTTAGTGAGTATAAAATTAAATGGGACAGACAAGTGTGTGTGAGTATGTGTGTTTGTTTCTGTTTGCATGAGTGAGTATATGCACCCTCGTATGCATGAAAGTGGAAGTGTGTGTGTGTGTGTGTGTGTGTGTGTGTGTGTGTGTGTGTGTGTGTGTGTGTGGGAAAGAGAGTGAGAGAGTGTAAAGAGTGAGTGAGTGTGATTGACCACTGGCAGTAGCAACATTTAAGAGGTTTCCATACCTCTTGACCTCTTAGCTCAAGAAATCTGCATAAAACCTAAAGTAAAGGGGAAAAGAGGTTCAGAATAAGAACATATTTTAAATATTGCTGTTATGAAATCACAAAGTTGCTTGAATAATACGATTTGTGTTAGCATGCATTTTCTTTTTTTTTTAAACATGTTTATTGGTTTTAACATAAAATCAGTAAAACATAGTAATTTATACAAGCAGTTAACAGATAAAAATTTTAACATTCATAAAACAACTAAAGTATTTAAAAAGACACCCACAGTTAAAACATCATCTAACATAACTATAATTCATTATAAAGGTTCCAAGTATTTTTTTAACAAACTTTGTAAAGTATCCCACATATTATAGCTGGTTGTTTTCCTAGAAGTTCTTGATTTAATAGTCATTAGTTCCATTTGACATACCTCTATCAAAACATTTTTTAAACTCATTAAAAGAAGGAGGGGTATCTGATATCCAATTTCTAGTTATAATCTTTCTAGCCACTGTTAGAATTGACCATAATCAGAGAAGTTTAATCTTTTTAACACATTTTGGTATGGGGGAATTGAAGAGGATTAGTGATTTAGATATTGTAAAATTATCTGTAACAAGAGCCTGTAGAAAATTGTTAATTGATGTCCAATATTCCTTCAGTTTTATACAATCATGAAACATATGTGCCTAGTTAGCATTTATCTATGTAGTACATCTCTTACATATGTTATCTTTTTTATTAATTTTGCTCATTATTAACGGTGTGTAGAAGGACCTGTGTAAGAAGTTCCAGGCATAACGTTTCCATTTAATTGAGGAAGTTGTTTTAGAAGCTGATTCCAGTATATGACTTTTATCTAGTTGTTTTGGAGGTTCTCTATTTATGCAGTTGAAGTAGTTCCAGTAATTTTCTGGACAGTTGAAGGTTTCATCTCTAATAATTTTGTGTATGTGAGAAAGTGTGCCTTTATCTGAAACCTTTTGTTGTAGAGTTAGTATCATGAAATCTATCAGTATTGGGACAGATTATTTCGTTATCAGTGTTATCAAGTCTAGTTTATTAGAAAGATATTGTATGAAAGCTTGTATCTCTAACCAACAAGTTTCATCCAAATCAAATTCTTGAATTAAAAAAATCTAGATTTTTAATTTTATTATCCTGCAGCATCTGATGCCAGTACATTAATTTATTCTGTCTGAATAGTAAAGTTTTATCAGGGTTAGATGATAAGAGTATACCTTGTGTATAAGTTATGGGAAATAAAATGAAGATCCATTCCTTATATTTGGGATGTTGCATATAAAGTTACGAAAAGTAATAATAATATTTATTGGGTAATTTGATATGTGTCTTGTGATATGGGTACAGTGAAAAATTCTTTGAGTATCCATAATATGGGATTATTTATAATAATAGTTTTGTGTGTTAGTGGTATACTAGTTAATTCCATGCCTATTAATTCCCAATATTTTTTCCATTTTGCAAAATATGAATTAGCTATTACTATAGATATAGTTTTGATAATATAGGAGATAGCGTATATATCAAAGTCAGGAAAGGCTATACCTCCTTGGGACCAATTACTTATATGTGTCCACAATGCCACTCTAGGTCTATGAGGTGCCCAGAAGAATTTCAACATTAGTGAGTTTAATTTTTAATGATTGTTTTGGTAGGTTGGAGTAGTATTGATTGTATTACATATAATATCTTCAGAAATATAATAATTTTTATAATTGTAAGTCTTTCCCCATGGAAAAAAGGATATTATTCCAACTTTTAAACAGGGTTTGTATGTTTTCAAGACATTTACTGTAGTTATATTGAATGATTGATTTAATATATCTTGCTAAGATAATTCCTAGATATGTTATACAACCTGAATTGGGTATATATTTATGATAACCTTTTTAAAGAATATGTTTCCCTAAATGTATTGGTAGAATCTTTGTTTTTTTCTTAATTAAATGTCAAACCTGAGATTTTTTAAAAGTCTGCCATTGTGTTAAATAATGACTGTACAGAAGAGTTGTTTCCTGCTGATGTAATTAATACATCATCAGCAAAAAGCTGAATTTTAGATACTGTATTCTCATTTATTTTAAATCCTTCTATGCCATTGTTATTTCTAATTAAATTAGCCCAGGGCTCCATTATTAAGGTAAATAATAAAGGAGAGAGTGGACATCCCTGTTTAGTACCTTTTAATATGGGTTTCTTTTGAGAGACATATGTGCCAATTTTTATGTATGCCAGTGGTCCTTTATATAGATTTTCAATTAGGCTTACTAATGCATCAGAGAATTTTGTACACCTCAGCAAGATAAACAAGTAGTCCCTGCTCACAGAGTCAAAGGCTGAGTTTATGTCAAGGCTAATTAGTATCAGATCCTTCTTATATTTATTTGCATAGTCTATTAGAGTTAAGGTTCTTCTTATGTTGTCAAAAGTATTTCTATTTATAATAAAGCCTGTTTGATCTATGTCAATAATGTTTGGAAGAATTATCTTTAATCTGTCAGCAAATATGTTCATAAACATCTTGTAGTTAACATTGAGCAGTGAGATGGGCCTATATGATGAGCATCTTGTAGGATCTTTATTGGATTTCAGAACTGGTGAGATAAAAGTGTATTTCCAAGATGGGGTGATAGTAAATTCAGTATGAGCTGCAAGGAAAACATTATGTATTAATTCATAGACATTTTAGAGAATAATTTATAAATCTCAAGTATTATACCACCATTACCTGGGGCTTTGTTTAACTTAAGTTTATTTATTTGAGTGACAATGTCTCTATATGAGATGCTCTTATCCAATGACTCAACCTGTTGTTTATTTTTTGTCCATGTATGTGGTAATGAAATTCTTTATTTTATCTTTTGGGTCCATATTAATTCTGTCATTGTTTATTTTATGAAAGTAATCTTTAAACTGATCTAGAATTTCTGATAAATTAGAAAAATGTTTTCCCAGATGAAAAGTCCTCTTTGTTATGATTTTGTTTGTTAAGTCTTTTTGTTTTACTTTTATGTTTATTTAAATATTTGGGATTTATTGAATATGTTAAGAATTTATATTTCTCTAGGTTTATTTAGATTTTATGATTTAAATTTTTTATGTACTTCTCATTTAAGTTATTTATTTCTTCTATAATACTTTTATTTGTGACAGCTTAAAAGTGTCTAGCTTATTTTGTATGTCTAGTAGATCTTTATCTTTATCCCATGTTTTCCTTTTATTAGTATACCATCTTATACTTTGACCATATAGATATGATTTCAGAGCATCCCATATATATATATATATATATATATATATATATATATATAAACGAAGCATCTGGTGTAGTGTTTACTTCTAAGATGTTTTGTGTCTCCTTATTTATAAATTCTTTGAAGTCTTTTAGTTGAGTTATGTAGGCAGGAATTCTTCTAATCTGGGTATTGTGTATTACATTTACCATAGATTCAAAAGTGATAGAATTATGGTCCGATATTGGGCAGGAAATTACCATAGATTTAGATAAATCTTTTACAAGTTGGTTAGAGATCAGAACTCCATCTATTCTAGAGTAAGACTTGTGTCTGTTGGAAAAAAAAGTATATGGTAGTGACTTAGGATCAGCTTGATTATTAATGTCATTCAAATGATATAAGTTAATAAAGTCTTCTAGATGTTTTGCACTAGCTGTAATTTTCCTCTTCCCAAGAATAGTAGTATCATTATCATGTAGAGTACAATTGAAATCACCTTTTAATATGATGTCTCCTTTAGAGTGGAGTACTATTTGACTGAAATGCTGTTTCACTGTGGTAATACCTATGCCTGGTATCCAATATATGTTGATAAATGTAAAAATCTTTCTATTAATCTGTACTGTAACCATGCAGAACATTCCCTTGTCATCCTTTTATGTCTTAATAATTTTGGAAATATGTATGGATTTGTTCCACAGGATAGCTACCCCTCTTTTTTTATGTGTATGTTCCGAGTTGACTAAAGTTATGTACTTGTTGGTTTCTAGCTTATCTATGTCTTTTTTAAGGAGATGAGTTTCTTGAAGAAATATTAGGTTAGCTCTATGCAGGTTAAGATATCTGAATAAACTCCTCCTTTTACATGGGTTATTTAACCCATTAATGTTTATGGAGATCCCTCTTAAGGCTACCATTTGACAAATATACCATAAAGCAAAACATGTTTAGTTTATCATTTTTTGTACAGATTAGTAAGATATTCCCTCCTATAGATGTTAAATTAATCAATGCTTTGACTTGTGAAGTTTCTGTATGAACAAGTGGGTCTTCAATTTTTATTAGAAATAAAAATGTGATTATGAGATATGATGTGGATGTCAGAACTGTAATCATACTATAACAATAATCAAATAAAATAGGGTTAGGATTGAACTTCAAACCCAACCTGGAATTACAAACTCTGAATTTGAGTAGTTACAACTACTCGAGTTTCCTCTCTAAATATAATAGCAGAACTATAGCTGCCACTTAATGTAATATATATATATATATATATATATATATATATATATATATATATATATATATATATATATATATATATATATATATATATATATATATATATACTAAAACTTTCAAAACCAAAGTTAAACTCATCCGTATTACTATGTATTATAAAAAAAATGAATGCACTTATTTCTTAGCATGTATCAAAATTTCATTAAGGACTTCTTGATTATACCGTTAGAACTAGAAAGAACAGTTTAAGCTAACAGTAAAATTATATATATCAGAATGATAGATTATTGAAACTTTTCATTGGCTTGTTTGTGTAAATATATATAGGTATTTGAAATAGAGACTTTAACTAATACAGTTTATATAGACCATATAAATTCAACTTGAATATTTCATCTGTTGTAGAGGATATGTATTAATAACTAGAATAGTTTGTTAACAATAGGAACATTACAAAGTAAATTACACATTTTGAAACATTTTAAAGGAATTGGAGTATAACAGGAGATCATTTTCTTAAGAAAGTAAATATATCTAATTATGTGTATGAGCAAAACCAATTTGACCTCCTATTAAGCAGAATTAATCATTTTTAACTAGATAAAAGAGCATCTTTATATATAACTTTTTAATATAATAACCTAGTAATAACTGCAACACAGCTTGGAAGGGGAAAGAGAAAAAAAAAAAAATATATATATATATATATATATATATATATATATATATATAAATAATTATAGGTGCTTAGAAATATCTGTTTGCTAGTGCTTCTGTGACACAATATGTTACTCAGATCAAATTATTCATTACAGTTGTTATGAAGATAGTAATGTTAATAATATAAACATATGCAGCCATAGAAATATACATAAATGTATTATCTGCTTGTTCATGGAGCTATGAAATGAGAATTAATTATCAAGTCAAAAGCAAAATAGTAAAAACATTGCATTAATCAAAGGGAAGTCATGAAATTATGTAGAAAACAGTAGGCGATAGCTTCATATATTGTATATATTGCATACTAGCTTAAGAATGTATCAAGCAACTCTAGTTCTGAATTAAAAAGTTCAAAATATAAGATTATCCTACATTGTTAGAAAGCAATGGCATGTTCTAGTATGTGCATTGAAACAGCAATTGCAGTAAAGCACCTTTAAGAACATTCTAATATACTACTGAATATCGCTGCTGTACATTTCTAAACTTCAGTATATGGGTAAGACAGTAAGACAATGCTTTAAAATGTGCTGTAGCTTTATTAAACATAGAATATATCAATAACATTCTATTATAATGATAAAAACTCACATTTTTGTGTTAAAAAGTCAGTTTTCATTATATTTCCATGTTTGCGATTATTCTGCTTCCTGGAACAGGCTTACTTTGCAGCATTACATCATATGCGAGTGAAATCAGAGTTCAAAGTTCATGATGGCTGCTTTCTTCAACTCAAATGAACAGTTAGAACATGAAGGTTTAGAAAATGGCTCGTGAATGCTATTCTCGAGGTTGCCAGTGTCTAAAGTTGTCTCCTGAGGGATTCCAGTAGGGAAATTTGATGAAAGTAAGTGAAAATAATACATTCTGAGTGTAATATGGCTCTGTGTAATGTAGAGAGAGCTTGATGTATTCCACAAGCCTTCGGAATTAAAGCCTCAGTAATATCAGGCCATAGGAAACATTCTAAGTCTATTTACAACATACATGAACCCCATATCATTTCCTAAGCTATACAATGTTATAATCACATACCAAAACTGTAATTGTATAACTGTTTACCAAAAAAAAAATGTCTATATATATCATTCATCTATTACTATATCTATTACTATATCAAGGTATAAAATGGTGCATATATTAATCATTCATCTATTATTATATCTAGGTATAAAATACTGAATTTATAATTATTTTGTTCAATCAGCTGTTTATGCTTCAGAGCATATTAGTTATTGTAAAGAGTTTAAACTGTCTGAGTTTTATGATGTTAAGCAATTATAACTAAACATAGCAATATTATGAATAGATTAAAGAAAAAAAAGAAATAATAATACAAATAAAAAAAGGAAAATATTTTTAGTGAAATTAAATGAATATAACTTGCTACTAATCTTTGATCTCACAAAGAGAGATTAGAAAAGCAACAAATAAAAATGTATCTGGCTACTTGTTCCTTACAGAGAAAATTTGTTAGTATAACAAGTTGCATATTTTAAGAACTTTAGAAGCTTTGTGGTGATCTTATGTTGTTTGTGGATTACTTGAGGAAACAAGGAAGTTTACATAAAATAATCAGAATGCTGTAAAGCAAGTCATTTATTTTTTCATCTCTTTTGCTTGTCTGTTGTCCTCCAAGTTGTGCCTGATGCCAATCTTTTCAATGAAGGGCTTGCCCATTCCATTTCTTCTATCTTGTCCAATATTTTATGTTTTTTAATATAAGCCAAGGCAGTGTCTAAATCCTCAAACATTTTGGGATCAGCAGGGAACAAAAGATGTGTTTTCAGTTGTGCTTGTTTTAGTTCTCTTATCAGTGACAAGAAGGTTTTCCTTTTAGATATCACCAGAGTGAAATAGTCATTATCAAAGTGCACAACTGCATCATTAACTTTTATAGGTGCTTTTGCCCATGCAGATTTTAATGCCATCTCTTTATCAAATGAAGATAGAAATTTTACTATAACTGATCTCTGGATGTTCTTGTTAGTGACAGAGGATGATAGAGATCTATGGGCTCTTTCTATACCAAAAGAAAATTCCTCAGATAAATCTAAAGTTTTTGTTAGCCACGTGTTTAAAAAGTTATAATATTATTACCTTCTATGCCTTCTGGTAGTACAAAGATCCTTATGTTATTACGTCGAGATCTGTTTTCCAAATCATCTAATTTAGACTGGAGATGAGTGTTTTGTTTGAGTAGAAATTCAATGTTCATTTCCCTTCTTTTAATTCTTCTGTCCATGTCATTGAGAGCATCCTCTATACCTGAAATCTGTGTTTTTTGCTGTTGTAAATCTTCATGTAATATATCCATTTGTTTGGTAGTTTTTTCTTTGAAGTTATTTTAGAATCAATTCTATTTTAGTTGTCAGTTCCTGCATTTTTAGTAGTAACGCCTGAAGTTCTTTCTTAAGTGTAGAATCCTGGTTGTTAGCTTTACTGTAGCTCATTCTGAGGAGTTGACATGAGTGAGAAATTTCCAAGAAGATTTCTGACAGGAAAATCAGTCAAGTTTTCTTTCTTTTTGGATATTATTGTAGAAAATGATATTCCAAATGATTCTATGAACAAATAAATTCCATTAGACAAGTTTTGATGATAAATTTCCCTGTTTATGATATTGTCTTAGTGGAGCTACAGAAATCTGCTGCTATCCTGTGTTCATCCTTGGCTACCAGCATGCATTTTCTAAAGCACAAGTGTGTGTGTGTGTGTGTGTGTGTGTGTGTGTGTGTGTGTGTGTGTGTGTGTGTGTGTGTGTGTGTGTGTGTGTCTGTGTGTGTGTGTGTGTGTGTGTGTGTGTGTGTCTGTGTCTGTCTGTGTGTGCACGTGTGTGTGAGCATGTGTGTGTGTGTGTGTGTGTGTGTGTGTGTGTGTGTGTGTGTGTGTGTATGTGTGTCTGAGAGAGGGTGAGATTGATAGATCACTGGCAGAAGAAGTAAAGAGACTCATGAAATCTGGATAAAGACTAAAATAAAGAGGGAACAAAGACACAAAATAGGAACAGATATTAAATATGTCTTTTATAAAATTATAAAGTTTCTTAAATAACAAGATTTGTGTTATCATGAATTTCCCAAAGGAAATAAAGTCTGAAACTCAAATGTATGTCATTATTTAGTGACCTCAATCCCCAATGACTGGAAAGAAAGCACACTTTGTAGGAGTAAGGGACCAAAAAAATTCATAAGAGTATCACTAGACTAGTAACCCATGGGCCTTTCTAAGTATAGCCAAGTTTTCTTGAAAGAATAGCAATGTCCTGTATCCAAATAGGACATTAAGGACCAGGCATTTATAAGCTACCTGTGTCCATAAGGGACATGGTGGCCAGGCCCGGTGTAAATTTCCTATTCCTCATTTATTGGTCTAGGTTGTGTTTAACCTGTGTAATAAACAAACTCAGTTTCACATAAACGAGAAGCCTGTTCCATAGGAGGGGTAGTCTCTGGGGCACATGTCTGCCTTCAGCATGTTCTAAGTCACAACAATGGTGGCCAAGGTGATCCTAGTTTAAACAGCTTATGTGCTTGATAGGGTCAGCAAGAAGGATGAGCATACTCATCGTGGGCAAGAGGAACATTGCTAAGTGTCTCTACAGTGAAGGATATAGAGCTCATTGAAAAGATTCCAAGCTGGGGTGAGCAGGAGGGCAACAGTAGGCAAGGCCATATTATGGACCCAGGGCAGCGAACACACTATCACTACTTACCATTGTCTGCCCAGCCTAACAATGATGTTAACATTTAAGAGAGGAACTTAGGACAGAGGAGGAAAAAATGGCTTTGTAAGAAAAAGGTACAGACTTTTAAAATGTTACAGTGGCAATGCTTAAGTTTTCTTGCCTATTTAGAAGTTAGTGTGGTACGTAGAGACTTGAGGATCCTGAAGATGACAGCCTTCAGGAATACATACCCTGATCTAAAGAAATGGCAGGAGCTCAGTTTGAAGTTAAGTGCCGATTATATGAGTCTCATGAACTAGATTTTCTTAAATATCGAAATCAATTTACAAACTGAAATAACTTTGATGGAAAGTGAGCTATCTACATTGCCTGTTTTCAAAGACTGTGCACAGATGTATGAGGAAATGTTAGACTGACTAGTTGGTTTTGAGTGGTGTTTGGAATCCATTAAAGACAAAAGCTATTAAGGGACATTAATGATTTTAAAATTGGAAACATTTTCTTCTGGCCAAGAATTCCATGTATGACCTCGACGTGATTTGTATCTAATGGTGTGAGTGAATCACCTGAACAAAGGTATGGATTTTAATGCATCTGTACAACCTCCTTTATGTAATGTTTCTACTACAAATGCTAGTGGATGAATGCTATACCCTGCAGCAGTGAATTAAAGTGTTACTACATCAGAGGATTTTTGGCAACCATTGTCGCAACTACATTTCATTTTGCTAGAGAGGGTGGAGATCCACTGAGGGGGCATGCTCAAAGAAGAGGTGGCGGTGAAAAGCGAGGCTACAAAGGTCCACAAATGCACAGTTGCTCAGGAAATCAAGTACATTGAATAAGCAAGCAGTTGTAAATGTATCTAAATTAGAGTTATCCGTGGCAGATTATATGTTGTTGAACAGAGGTTCACAGTTTATACCAAAAAGTACAGACACTGTTGCTGAGGTGCTAACCAATTTAAAGTTGTTCACCAGGAATATTAATCTTAAACTGATTTTTGGCATTGGTATGGTGAACCGTCCAAAGGTATGTAAAAAGAGTAGCATCTTTATTATGAGCAAATTTTCCATTGTGACAGCATTTCATAATATTTCTGAGCATCAGCTTTATCAATTATATAATGAGAGTAACTAGAATAAGTCATATAATGTAACTTATGATAAATATAATGCACTAAAACTAATGCAGGACAATGCTGAGATTGTAGTATATCAAACTGATAAGTGTGGAGCCATAGTAATTTTGAACAAAGATGACTACATTTTATTAATAAATTAATTTTTTAATGAAACTTTGAACTTTAAATGAATTATTAGAACTGATGTGTCTGACATTATTAGCAAAGTTAATATGATGATTTATGAGCTTGATTTGAATAATGAAATTTCATTGGCGTTATTTAATTTACTGTCCCATGTCCAGTAGTTCCTGTTTTATATGCACTTCTGAAGATTCAGAAAGATCTGCAAAGACCTCTTATCAGACGTATAATTTCTGGGAGGGGGTGGGTCATGGATTCCATTTCTTTCCATCTACACTCAAGCCAGAGTAAGTATTTGGCTAAAGTGAGGAGTTATATTTGTGACACTGGAGATTTTTTAAATCAGTGTTTTGAGTGGCATACATCTCTGCAAACCTCTAACTTTTTATTTGTGACACTAGATATTAATTCTTTATTTACAGTTATCCCCAATGAATATGGTGTGGAAGCAATGCAGAGTTTTTTATGTGATAACACTGATTTTACTGGTAGGGAAATTGAAACATATGAAATGTTAGCAGTTGTGTTGGATAACAATGTTTTTATTTTTGAACAATAATTATTTAAACACATATCTGGTGTGGTAATGGGGGCATCCATTGCCAACACATATGCAAATATTGCTTTAGATAAATGGGAAAATGAATTTATTTTTAGTAGATCATCAGTACTTGCATCCAAAACATTATTTTTTAAGAGTTTTTTGGATGACATTTTTTTTAATATGGGAAGGGGATCGAGATGAACTTAAGATTTGTATAGATTTTATAAATAATACTGCTAGCTTTCTGAAATTTAAATCTACTTTTCTAAAGAAGAAATTTGTTTTCTTGATATTAAGCTTGAGAAATGTGGTAATGATATAACATGAGTATTTTTAGGAAGGAAGTTCAGGCAAATTACTGGTTACACATGAAACGTATGCATGCCAGCCATACATTCAAAAGTATTGTGAAGAGTCAGTTTATGAGAGTAAGTAGAATTAACACAGACATACATAGATGTAAGGAACAGAGGTCCAGTATGGCACAAGAATTTAAGGATAGAGACTATGAAGACCACCTTTTGGAAGGTCTTATAGATAATGTTATGGAAGAGAGCGAAGGTGTGGCCAACCCTTATTTTGCACATGTTAAAACTATAGATCTAGGGCCCACTTAGATAATAACAAAGAATAATGTACTTTATATAATTACTTATAATAAGAGAATGAATGAGGCAAAAGAATTATAAGTGATAACTAGGGGATCCTAATAGCGATGCTTGAATTAAACAATGTTTAGGTGATAAACCAATTGTCAGACTCTAAAAGTAAGTTATGAATACTCACCATAATGTGAGTTTAGGGGCAAATATGGAACTTTTCCTTGCTATAATTGTTGTTCTTGTAAGTTTATATTGAATGATAAGACATTGTATATCTGGTGACTAATAAGAGTTATACATTTAGATGTTTTGCAATGTGCAACACTTATAATATAGTTTATTTAGCAACAAGTCTTAAATGTTCAGGATTTTATATTGGAAAATGCAATGGAAGATTAAAAAACTGGATAGTAGAACATCAGTCGAGATACACAAATATTAGCAGCAATGCACTTGCAAAACATATAGCTATGAAGGGTGCAGATCACACTTTTAGATTTAGGGTTATTGAGTTACTACCAAAAGACATGAAGGTTTGAGATAAAAATAATAAATTGGAATTGAGAGAATATGCTTGGATTTTACATTTACAAGCTGATAGTGTACCATGCTCGAATGCTGCTATAAGTATTAAACCTGTATTGAAACAAAAAACATTGTGTTTAAAATGATGTTTTAATATGGGGATGTTTCTTTAAATAAACATGTGAATTTAATTGTTTAATTGTTGGTGTGATCTAATTTGTGGCTGTGTCTTAGGAGTTCTTTTAAATATGGAATTTGAACAAAGTATTTTTGTATTTGTTATTTGAACACTGAGTAAGGATAATAACCCGAAAGCTTTGTTGTTTTATAGTATTTATTAAAGTTCATTCATGTTTCCAGAAGCCTGATGTGGTTTTGATATTTTGACTTTCTGCTCTACGACTTCTGTTTTACCATGGTTTCTGAAACTGTTTTTTTACATGATGGCACTACTCCCAGATCCTACATCACTTCTTGGTTGAATGTATAATCCAGCACCCCTCCCCCTTCCCCTTCCCTTAACCTGAGGCTCTGGATATGAAAGAATCAATGAATCAACATATTAACTGGAGGGTGGCTTGAGAGTTAGTGAGGGCCAACTGAAAAAAAAAGAGAAAATAATTCATATGAAGCTGTAGCTTCGTTCGGGGAAGGGGGGCAGGAGTGTGAGATCTGTGAGTACAGATTTGGAAATCCCAGCTACACCCCTGGTAAGAACTACTGCTGCAGGGTTAGCCGTCCAGTGGTGTAAATCTTGGGTCTAGATGATTGTCACTAATAAAGTGACACCCCGATCCCATGAGCAAAAATGGTAAAAAGGAGTCCTGGATGGATCAAGGCTGGATGGATGGATGTATGGATGGATGGATAGATGGATGGATGGATGGATGGATGGATGGATGGATGGATGGATGGATGGACGGACAAAACTGCAAGAATTCATAACTAATAACGACTTCAAATCTGACTACCATGAAAAAGATATAATTAAAAAATATCAGAAATTGGCATTCTCATGTGGATAAAACCACAAAAAACAGACAGCATTAGAAAATACATTGCTAAGACTTTCCTCCTTTGATATCTGTTCTATGCATATCCTATTTGCATTATTTTTCAAACAACCCAGTCCAGTCTCCTTGATCAACACTAAAACAAAGTGGCCAAATTTGCTACTAATGTTACATACAAATCTCTCCATTGTGTGAAATTAAAGCAGTAACACAGGCTAGAACTGCCTCAGTCCCTGACTGTGTCTGAATGGCTTACTACACATAAACTAATTCACAAACATAAAAATGCCCTAACTTAAATCACATCTTTAAACACTACTCACCAATAGGAATCTGCACTCAGCAGATAAAAAAAAAAATCAACCAGCTCTTCTGGTGATATTCCTTCTCCACCTAGAAAATCTGGAACTTCATCCAACTTGCCCCTAAACAAGTGTCTCAGGTGAACATTTTCAAATCTCATTTAAAACTACACACCTAATGAGCATATGGCTGAGTTCCTGCTCATCTCCTGGCTAGACAAAAAATCTTATCCACACACAGAATGCATTCTAAGCTATGTTATTCCTCACCTTACTTAAAGACGCTATACTAATATAGTATATCTACGGCCTATGTTTCTATCATCCTTTCTCGCTAAACCACTTACTTTCCTCTCCCCTTTTCTTACCATTTCCTAATTTTCTCCTCACATCCTCCACTTATTTTTATTGCACATTGCTATTCCCTTTCAGTAAGGCCTTACCCACTACTTGATTTTTCTCATCCCTTTCCTTTCATTACCTTTCACATCACATCCCTTCTGTATCTCCCTCTGCCCATCTTAAACCATACATTGACACCTTATAGTTTCTCTTCATGACAATAATCCTACATCTTCTTATTGAACCTTCTCCAATATTACGTTCACTCATCTTATGTGTAACTAATCTGTTTCTACCTCTGCCACATGCAGTGTGTGATCCAATCACTTCGTATACTCACACCTCTACCTATTTCCCCCAGTGTTTCCTTTCAAACTTCTACATTTACCTTTCTCCTCCTGTCATTCATCCCTATAATATGACATATCTAATGTACATTAGATTGACCCCCCCCTTAACTTGCCACTTCTTCCATCTTTAGCTGACCCTGACTCCTTTATGCTCCCTTTATTGGATGTTGTTCCTTATTTATCTGCATTATCTGCAAACCTATACACTCAGACCTCCATAGCCTCTCTTGCCACTGGCTTCAGTTGATATGGTTCCAGCAAAATCAGTCATCTCTCTTGTATTACTGTGTGCAGCTCCTGGACATTCTGCCAAGGCTCGTTGTATTGTGTAGTAATACTACGCAGCTATGCAGTCATGTCCCAAGCAACTCCAGTGAGTTCCTCTTGCGATGTTGTATATCCTTCTTTCATTCTTTCTGTCAAGGAAGAATCTAGTCTCCTGTTCTACATCTGTTATAAACCCTCTCCTTTCCATTTTAGTTAAGAGGCATAGTCATTCACATATATCTTTCCAGTCAAGATGTGAACATCACTTTCCATTCAGGGCAAAGACAAAGACTGTCCCTATCATAGAACTGGTCATACTGCCCACCCTCGTACTGGTCATACAAGTTGCATCTTGCTCACTGCAGCAGTCAGCCATTATTTCTTAAGTGTGTTGGCCGCTGGCACAGGTAGCATTTGTAAGAATGTGAGTTCCATTTCCCTATACTGGCATTGCTCTACCACATTTCAGCCTGCCTACACTGTCTTCTCTGATAACACAGATGTACCAGCATGCACTGCAATCAGGATCTTGATAAACTCCTATGTCACCTCCCCCCATGTATAAACCCTAAGACTGAATTTACTATAATCTTGTCATCCTTGTCTCCCTTTGAAGAGTTCTACTCCAAGTTGTGATTGAATTGTTTTAATTCAGTTTAAATATTTGAAAAAAAAAAAACAGAAAGTAAGTTTATTCCTTAAGTCTCTAACCAGCTGTTTAAAAATTGGGTCTATATTAGAACATCGAAGTTTCAAAACTTCGAATGTTCTAATATCGACCCCTATTCAGCGAAAGCTGAAAACATTGAACATACAAAACAACAAATTTTTTCCTAGGGAAAAAAATTTGCTGTTCCAAAATGCATACACACAACACAAGCACACCAAACAGCAATCCACACACATACACCTTAAATTGTACATCTAACCCTACACTAAACTAAACACACATCACTAACTATCCACTTACCTTAACCCAAACCCTAGCCCTAAAGTCCATCGCTATTGCACATTCACCTCACCTGCGCCGTAACCCTAAATCACCTACCCCGCCCTAAGACTCACATCCACACAATTGCACACTTACCTGACCCGTGCCCTACCCCTAACTCACCTTACCTGGCCTAACCCTCACGTCCACACAATCGCACATATACATAACCTGCATCATAACCCGCACTCAATCGCACACTTACCTGAGCCCATCCCGTAACATTTCACCACAACGCTGAAAATACCGAAGCAACAGAAACAGACAACTGAATTCTTTCCCTGGGAAAACATTTGTTTTTTTTGTTGCTTCGATATTTTCAGCTTTCGCTGAATAGGGATTGATATTAGAACATTAGAAGTTTTGAAACTTCGATGTTCTAATATAGACCCTAAAAATTAAATTGCTAAAAAGAAGTCTGATTTTAGACCTGAAATTAAATAATGGCATTCAAACATCCTATTTTCCAAATGTACAATAAATATTTTTTTTACCATGCCTAGTTGTTTCAAGAAATGGGCCGTGCCTTCGTTGAAGGTTGGGCGTCGAGCTGGCACCTCGGCGTTTCGTAAAAATCTACTGCCAATGATTAGCAGACCAGAGTTCCGCTGTGGCGACCCCTTACTGGGAAAAAGCCGAAAGACAAACAACAACAACCTAGTTGTTTCAACAGTCAAAGGATAAATGTAATTTTGCATGTACTGCACTGCAAAAAAGGCAATGGGGTTAAATAATATGCCCTGCAGTTCCAAATATGCTTAACTATAAATCAGAAAATAAATCTACAGAATTTACACATTTAAATAACTCTATGACACAATGGCCTGACTGAAGGCCAGCAGCTGTATATTAGCAAACTGAAAACCATCAAATTCTTTCACATTTATATGCAGCTGTGAAGCAAACCAAATGCAGTTAAATTGGAAACATGCTATCAAGGTCCTATTAAGTAATTAATTCAAAAGTTTACACACTTGACGCAAGAAGAATGCAAGTAACAAATAATCACTCAAACATATTAAAAGAAGCTAAATCTAGCCCAAAGCTTCTTCCATTCTCTTCTCTTTTCTGTTCTAAGCTATGACTTTCACTCTATGCATACCTACAAACTTAATTTTGAAAAGCTAAGCATCAGTTACCCTGTTTGTTTATCAATGGTTATACTTCAATGTCTGTTGATTTATGCTTTTATGAGGGTTCATAGCAAATTCATTGCAACATACCCATGTGTTTACAGTCCTCAGTATTCATTTGTAACATGGCCGGTCAATTCACTATAATTAGGGATAATATAGGTCACGGATATCTCACAATATAAAAATTACAATCAAGCAGTAACATGCAATTTCACATGATAAATCAGAGAAAATCATCTAGGTTTTAACAAAGAATCCATATACAGCCAGAGAATAGAAAAAACCTGTTCACTGAGAATCTGTAGTAGTAGTAGTAGTAGTGATTTCCCACTAATGCACCAGGTGTTTTTTTTTTAATCTAATTATGAAAATAGCTGTGCCTGTATTTATTTAAACAGCTTGCAAAGGCGATACATCTTAGCTATCTGACAGAATCAGATAATAAATTAACATGACTAGTCAAAAGATCACTGTACTTTAATGTTCATTTAATAGAAAGATCTATGAACTTCAATGCTTTAGAATATTAATTAAGAAATAATTGTGTGCACGATATGATAGAGTGGCATGACATCTGTACGATTATAACACGTAGTTATGTTTTAAAGAGATGGGTTCAAGAAATTCTGCTCAAAAGTAAAGGATAAGCAGAGACTTTGATTCTCTTTGAGGACACATAATTAACAGTTATGACTGAAGGTACAGTCAGAATTCTTTGTAATACGTAGAGATTGCAAACTGTCATAGTGTATTTCAAATTTTAAAAAAGTGTGTTACCCTGAAATGTCTAAGAGGGATTAAACTTTTGCATACCTCTCAGCAGTCACTGGAATTCATGGATATCTGTGATTTGAGATCAAAACTTTGCTCTTTTCCTTCCTAAAAATTAGTGAGTTTTGAGAAAAGATGGTGAATTACAACGAATTATTACTGGCAGTAACTAACATTGCAGGCAAACCTCACACACGACATGTAAAGTTATCATCATCTCTGCACTTCCTAGGATACTAGCTCCTATATTTGAAAAATGTCTGATTTGGCGACTTTATTACTGACATTTTTCAGTTTTGTACATCCCTGCCAAGGTAAGAAGTTGACATAAGGTGCAGTTTGATTCTGGTTGTCATTTGTGTTGCAGTTCAAGATGAGCTGTAGCTTTTAAAGCTGTAAAGTTACTTTCTGGTGCATTACTGAGGTGAATGCAATGAACTTCGTTTAGTTACAAGAATGATGTTCTTACACATGAAAGCCAAAATATCAATGTTATTTTCTTCTTGACTTTGGACTGTAATCAGTATACTTCACTGGATTGGATTGTAACAGAACTTGGGCTGGACATGTAGAACCTGAGGATTTAATATATACCATAGTCCAAAGGCTAGGGGACCACCAGTACTCATTCAGTGTATGCTAATCGGGACTGGCCGAGTCCTGTGCTCAGTTTGAAGGTAGGGGGAGCTGGACTCACTATGCCAATGGTTTTATTTATGTATGTATGCAGGTATCTATGTATGTATGCAGGTATGTATGTATGTATGTATTTATTTATATAGTATTGGCTCAGGCATGTTTCTGTTATAGTATAATAAATGTCATGTAACATAGTCTTTTTTTTTCTATTAGACTACATACCATGTAGATTTAGCATTGTTCTTATTTGCATTTATCTGTCTGAAGTGTTTAACTGTTTAAGTGAGCTGACCTGAAATGGATATTTTCAGACATAAACTAGACAAAAAGAATAATAAACATCAAATGTTATAAAAATATCAAAAGGTAAATAATGTATGTCAGTAACTGTAGTAAAGTACAAATGTACTACTTATGAATGATATAATGGTATCAGATGTAAATCATCATGATTTACCAGAATGACTGTTTGTACATTTGACGGCGGATGAATAAGTTATGTAAATAATGTAAAACATGACCAGAAATAAACTGGTTCTGTGCTACACCACTAGGTTTTGTGGCAGCTTGTGTAGTTCTCTAATCTGTCATTCCCAACTCTAAACTGATTCCAAAAAAAGTCCTCTCAAAGCCCCCCCTCCCAAAAAAAAAATAACTCTGATGCTCTGAAACTCCAGCAAATTGCTTGTTAAAATGTAACAAGTGGCTTGTTACAGTTAAAATACCACATACAAACCACTTCAGTGCTTCAGTCATGACCTGAAATATAGTATTGGCATTCATTTCTATATTAGCACTGCACTATCAAATTGTCATCTTCCAGTTGTGCAACCTAACACCTTACACCAGAGGTAGCTACCTCCATCAGCCTGTTTTAGATTCATCATCATGACACCCTATAGAGCTATGTATATATAAAAAAACGGGTATAATTGATAAATAAATTCCAAAGCAAAATGATTTTATGAAGGTGAGGATTTTAGGGTTGTAGAGGAAACTCTACATTTACTCTTTGTTACTATCTGTACACACCATGTATGATATGAGGTTTAAAAAGTTTGGGGGGGCGGTGATCATTTTAATATCAGATCCAATATCCAATGCCAGCTAACTTTGGTGTTGAGCAATTAGGTGGGTGAGCAAGACTGAAGATGTCTCTACTAACAAGGTGACAAAGAAATAAATTCTTAGAAGAACTTAATCTGTGGAACTTACTGGAGGAGTTGTCCTACTTCCCTCTTACTCTTATTGACTGACAAGCACATTGACAGGCCAAGATAGATTGGTTCCATACTCACTTTCTGTCTACAGAACAAACAGCTCATCAGATTAAGTTTTAACGTATTGTATCTGCGTACATTGCCTTTGCTAGTGCGTGGCTATATAGCAAGTGGGGCACATTAAAATTTCACCACTTCCATTTTCCAAGGATTATTATGCCACTATCATCGATTACCTCCCACCCTTCCCTGCTCAGATACTTTAGCACCCATACTTACTACTCAGATAGCAGTAACTTGGGCTGAAGACAATGCTCCATCACCTTTCTGTTCATCTCTGCTGATTTTTTAACTGATTCTCCTGGTCTGATTAGAATGAGGTATGCATGTTTCTTTCCTGTTTGGAGTTTATCTGTTAGAGGAAGACAATAATCCATAAATTGGGATTCATTTAGCAAACTACACAGCAAGAGGTCAGCCACTTCATTAATAAGAATCCAGATGGCTTGTTGCATATTTTAAGAATAAAGTTAACAAAATGTGCGTGGGCACTAGTATCTGCTTTATTTATGAGACTAATTCATCATCAGGATTTATGTGACAAATTGTTGTTTTGGATGGAAGAAGAAGAAATGAGGCTTAGGAATTAATCTGCAGCCACTAGCATTAATATGATAAAGCAAACAACAGCTTAAGAATTAATCTGAAGATCTGCAGCACTTTGTTAGTAACTGTAAATATGACAAAGATGCGGATAATTCCTTTTGTAACAAGTTAAGCTGCTCAGTATTAAGATTACACTGAAACTTTATAGCTAGATGGCCTTAACAGAAAAACATTTATGTGTTAGATGTGAATTTGTCCTTGTTTTGGCAAAAGTGGCACGTGTTCTGTGGCTACTAGGTCATAAAAACTGCTACAGAAATAAAACTAATTCCATAGCAAAAATACACAGTTTGAAAAATATGTGGCAAAGCAGTGATAGTCCACTGATATGCACAAAATTATGAGCATTTATTCTGAAAATTTGTGAGGAAGCATTTGGTTGAGATTTAGAGATGCATACACACACACACACACACACACATATATATATATATATATATATATATATATATATATATATATATATATTTATATAATCCAGAAGGGCAATGCAGAGAAGTGTTCAGATAGATAATAAACAAATTGAACAAGTAATAAATAAATAAATAATAACTCCAAGTTTTGGTTTTCAGATTATTCTGCACTTTAGGGTTGCTATCTTGCTTTATAATAAGCAGGTTGCTGATGACAGGACACATGAATGCAAGTTACATCATGAGTGTTAGTGGAAGTACTATTCAGAATCAGTGCTACTGTATATGAAAGCTGTACATTGAGTTGGCATTGCCACATATTTATAGAGGTGCAGTAGCAGAAGGTATTCGGACTATAGTGCTGCTATGGAAGTAGATGCACAGGTTCTAATCCTGCTACCAGCCCTACAGCACATGCATGTAAACAGGATGTAGCTGATGGTTTAATCCTATCTCTCATATAAAGTTACTGTAATAGTTAGGCTGCTGAACTCAAACTTCTCTCACTGGTTTGTCTCTTATGCATTCAAACCCCTTCCTACCACCACATGTGCACAGGAATAACACACACACACACACACACACACACACACACACACACACACACACACACACACACACACACACACACACACACACACATGTGCCAATTAAAATGTTGCAGCCAATCAATTTTCCTGCCTAAAATAACATTTTTATAACAGCACAGTTAACCACTCACATGTCCTTTACAGAGATTTGCTTAGAGCAATGGAATAATGCATCATTCTATAATCATGGCAGGATTTTCTACTTTTCTAATGGTAATGAAAGTAAAAAGTCTAAATGAGATGCAAATGTGCAGCTGTATATAGGTCTGCTTAGTGATCATGACACTATCAACTTTCTGAATTATATTGCAAATTTCTGTGTACTGCAACTTTCAGCATTGACTCAAACTGTTTGAAATAATTCACCTCTTGGAATGATCAGCCGATAGCTCCCAACTTCCTTTAGGTACATGTAAATAATAAAACCAGGTAGGGTGAACAGCACAGCTCTATTTTGTACCCTCAGCATACTGCAGATATCCTTGTCTGCTAGTCAACAAAATACATCACAATGCTGCCTCACCCTCACTGTTGTTTTGCATTTTATTTACTTACTTACTTACTTACTGATTTAATTTATGTATTTATTTCACTCTTTATTTGTTTACATTTCAAGAGTACTTTTGCTTGGCAGGTCTTGCTTTTTGTAGTATTATAGCACCCTGCAATGAGCCTGAACACCTTCTCATGACGAAATCTTCTTTTCAGTTGTATCATATTTGGACAGAGTAACCGACTGCCCTGTGAACTGCTGAAGTGAAAGGAGCAGGAAAGAGAGGACTGCAGAGCCACCATAGCTGCCCACAGTAAGTGGTAACACTTATAGTGGTGCTGTTACCTCTTAGATGCAGATGCGTTTATTCATAGGCCTATGTCTTTCATAAGCTTTGGTTGTAGCCTCATAGACCTCACAGTTAATACAGTAATGCTTGTCCAAACCTACCTATATACCTTGTCCAGCTGTCATTCTGTGCCCCAACCTCCATCTGAACTTCCAAAAAAATTGTTACTCTATGTCATCACCATGCCTTCCTCCAGAGAGGTGTGAGTAGGATGAGCTTCATCATTCTTCTTTCCTCACATGCAAGATCCAACAAGTGCAGGAGCAGTTAACTGAACTACGGTCTGCAATAGACTTTTATGTTTAGCCTGCTATACATCACACATAATATTAGCTCTGTTTAGTTAGTCAGCACCCCATTGTAGGTTTGCATATGGAAATTCATAATAACCCAGACAGAAGAATAGTGTAAAGTTCGTGAACAGGTACTATGTGTAAAATCTGGAGGCTGGGTTTAGGACTCAGAGCAATGTTCATGCGAAAAAACTAGCACTGCTGGTAAAGCAGGGACAGAAGATGAAATTCTGAGAAATGTAAAGGCTGTCACTAAACTGTCTAAGGTCACACAGATAGGGAAAAAAATGACTGTGCCAAAAGCATATAATTTAACATGACATCTCAGCATAACCTCCAGAGCTTCAATACATACAGTACATGCATGCATTTAATAGAATAAGGACAAATATATTGATAAGATGATTTTACAAGATAATGAGAAAAAAGCAGACAGTTAAGACACTAAGTGAAGATGAAAACCAAAGTGCATGTATATTGTTAGCTAAAGCCATTAAGCTGCACTTCTGGGAGGCTCTGTTGTATGCCAAAAGAGCCAGTTTTTATTTACTCATGCAGAAGCCTAGTGCAGCCACAAGAAACTAGGATAGATATATATTTTATCTACATCAAATCAAATTCTGCACTTACATCCAAATGGAATGAAAAGATGCATAGCCTCTTGGGTATCTAGACAGAAGCTACCAAGGACACGGCTATGATTTATGAATTGGACTACAATTATGAGATTAGATGCTAGGTAGAAAACATGCAATTTGATGAAGCCTTAATTTAAGAATGTCTACAATATCACGAGGAGCTTTGTGAACTGATATCCGAAATTGAAAAGATGAACTCTAAAAATGGAGAATGAAAAAAAAAAGATAGACATCTGAAGTTGTATCATATTCACTTTGTTTATAATTAACCTCACCTGTTCAGGAGTGAGTGAGATTTAGCAGAACGAGCTGAGATTAAACATTCATTATAGAATTTTAGAGAAAAAATAAATGACCTGTAACAGCAAATTCATGTGCTGAAGGTTGCAGTGCAGGATGCAAATTCAAAATCCCGTAGTTTGCTGTTTGAAACTGCTACTCAGACTGAAGCCCAGCTGTATACTGTTGCTTTACAGCAAGCAAGTCATCAGTAATTGGAGAAAAAAATTTAAATCAATGAACAGAAAGCATTCTGATCTCATTTGGCTCAGAAAAGTGATACTTTTACACAGGAGAAAGGTGAATTATCCAAACCTGTGAAACAGAAAGAAGCTGAAAAGGAGGAAAAAGTTAAGCGATTTTTTTTTCATCTGCTAGTGACTAGTGTAAAGATTACAAAAGGAAACTAGGGTAGAGTGAAGCAGTTGGAAGACTTCAAGAGTGAGAAAAAAATGAGTTACAGGCACCAAGTGATCAACTCAAAATGATGAAGAATGTCCCTGTTTCCATCAGACCTCAATTCGTCAGAGCTGCTCTTGATTTGGGTACTTTGTGTGAGAGTTACAGAGAATCCGCAGCATCTGAAGCCATCTACTGCTAAAAGAATTAAAACAAGTATCATTTTGCACTTCTGATGTTTATTTTTACTATATTTCATAAAAACCCTGTATTATTTGTTGCATTTCTCTCACTTTATTAGTTTATCAAAGCTGAACTGTTTCCGCCTCTACTGTAGTACTTAATTACATTGTGGTTACTAGTTTTACAGTACTGTAGTATATAGCTCATGTGGTTTTCCTGCACCTGAGCTTTAACACCTGCATTTTTACATTAAGAGTGTTGCCGTAAAGAAAACCAAAGGTCCAACCATCTCATATAAAGCACTAGTGTGCTGCAGCAAACCTAACTGAGTTGGGGGATACTGGCTGAAAGCCTGTTGTCTGTTTTCGTGATTGGTCTGTAGGCCTTGCTGTTGTAAAACATGTACTTCTGATTCTATATAAGCCCAGTGTTTGAGCTAGGCTGCTCTACTTGCAGCACTGGTTAGCAGTGCCCTGTATAGATGCAAATGATTTCAGTTTAAAATTTCCCTTAGAATAACTATCTTTGCAACTTTTCTAAGTCCTCCTTCTGCTCTAGGAGCATATGAGTTACACATAGAGCAGTGACACATTGTTCGATATCTGCAGGTCACACTGAGTATGGCACCCATTCTTCGTCTATGCGCTATCATCCCAGTCCAGTCAAATCTACCCACGCTATTCCCTGATTACACCCATAGTAAAAGTCTGAAACCATGGATAGGTGCTTTCCTGCTATCTCTGTGGCCAGGCTAGTGGACATGGGCTTCCTGAAACAATGCAGCAATTGTCTTATTTATACTGACAACCACTTAATCCTGAAATAAACACAGTTTGTGAGAGATGTGTTACACTATGAAAATTCAAACAAGACTATCACATACTGACAAATCAAATGACAATCAGGTTGTCAGCACATGTACATCACTTCTGTCACTAAATGAGGTCTAAACACATAAACCCACATATACAGAGGTACTCACAAGTAACTTATCAAAACTTCAGAAGCCTCCTGTATGCTGCCATCAGCAGCCGAATACAAACAAAACCAAGTCAACACCAACCACTACACATAAATCTACACATCGCATTATCTCCACAAGCAAGCCGTGAGAGTCCTCCTCACCAGGTTGGCTAAAGAGAAGGTTGCAGTCAGTTGCTTGTTAAGGGTCAGGATTCACCAGATCACACAGGAAATCATGTCACTCAACCACAAGTACCAGTCTGACTGTGTCATAGTCCATGTGGGTATGAATGATTTGAGATGCATTTCCATGGACTATATGAAGAGAGGCATGAAGGACCTCTCTGAATATGTGCCACAGGCAGGTATGAGCCTCACATTCAGCTGCATTCTACCCACACCAAGAACGATAACCACAATACAAACACAAAATGATTGACTTCAATAATTGGCTTAGCTAATGGTGTCATTCCAGAGGGAGCCAGTATTTGTCTGCCTGGGACAAAATGATCGACAGACCACACTGCTTTTACCAGAGATGGTCCAAACCTGTCATCACTAGGTTTCTTCTAATGCCAAGCTGAAGGTACTGCTGCTGAATGCTAGACATCCTAACAAGAAACTGCACTCCTGGGAAGCTCTCTTTGCCCTGGAGAATGCTGATGTCTGTGGTGTTACAGAAATATGGTTCAAGATTGTGGAAATCACTCTGGCAGTGCAAGTCTACATTGCTTATCACACATTCAGACTACCCTCCGAAAAGTAAAAAAAAATGAAAGGAGGAGGTGTTTCTATTTACATAAAAACAATCATACCTCTAGATTGGTCAAGCAGGATAACGCGCTTGAGGTACTCCATGTCCAGCTGACCACAGGCAAAATCCCCCACCATATCATCACTAGCTACAGGTCCCCAATCATAATCCAGGAAAACCACTCCCCATGCCTGACATTACTAGAATCGCTTACCATTCAGCCCAAATTTTAACTATCTCTCTATAAATGGGAAATGTACATGACCACTAACATGCAGGCTTATAGAATCCTGTATTTTGTCAATACAAATGATCTGGAGCAGCTAACCTGCACTCCCACTAGGGCTCAAATATCCTTGACTGAATATTTACAGACATTAGGAGCATTGCACCACTCTCCCAGTGTAATGTCACCATTGGTAAGATCTGATCATAAATCGGCCTCCTTTGAAATAAATGTAACAGTAGAAACCCCCCATCAAACCCAAAAACCCTAAAAAATTGTTCCAAAGCAAATTGCCTTCTATTAAGTGATATCATAGGTAATTTGAAAGCTGCCTCTAATCCCCCATAAAATGGAGGCCTATGCAGAAGTATATACAAATGCCCTGTACAACCATTTAAACAACTGCATAGAAATGGCAGCACCTGACCAAACTAAGCCTAGGTCTAACTAGAAAAAGAAGTCACCCTGGTAGACCCCTAACATAGACAGACTATACAACAGAAGGAAGAAATTCTTGTTTAGAAGAGGGAGGGAGCACAACAGAGAAAACAAATCTCTTATTAGTCTCAGCAGGCAAATCAGGGAACTAGTCAAGTCTTCCAAGGTACAAAAGCTAAATATGAGATTAAATAGCAAAGGATAACCACAGAGCATTTTTAGTTATGTCTGAAATCATAAGGGAAATACTCACCAATGTGCTGAGTTGGCTGTAGATGGCACTACTTATACCCAGCTAGAAGAAACAGCAAACCTGCTGGCCAATAAATTCTACTCAGATTTCACTCCCTCGTCACCTTTGGTCAGGCACCATGAAATACTCCTACCCCTACTATTCCTTTGCCTGTTATCATAAAAGACAGGTTGTCACTGTGTTCTCCAAAGCTAGAAACATGGCATCAGTGGGCCCTGAAAGAATCCCAGGGTACCTATTAAATAGCTTGAAATATGACCTAACAGACCAACTCAGATCCTTATTTAACCACAGTCTCCAGGCAGGTTTTGCCTCAGTAGAGTGGAGAACAACAAGTTATTCCTTTTGCACAAGGGGACCATCAACAGACCCAAAAAAACTACTAACCCATAAGTCTGACTAGTCTCATATGCAGTGCTATAGAAAGGATAGTGATGAACTTGATTAACAATGACATAGAAAATCTCCAGATTCCAAATGTCACACAGTTCTGCTTTGTCAAAGGCAGGCCTTGCCTACTCAATCTGGTGGACTTCTTTGAGGATGTCACCAAGGCCATGGATGATTGTAAGTCCATGCATAGTGCCTACCTTGCTCTGATAAATGCATTGGATACAGCACTCTACTTGGATTACAGATAAACTTCCAAAATTGGGCATCAACCTCTATGTCACCAGATAGATAGCCAAATGGCTCCACATCCAACAAGAGGTCAATAACTACTGGAGTACCACAGTGCGCAGTGCTGGGCCCTCTCCAGTTTGGGTTTTACATCTCAGATGTGAAGACAAATGTAGATAATCTTTGGCTGACCAAGTTTGCTGATGACTGTAAGAAGGAGGCAATCAATGACTCTCCAAATGATGTTGGTATCCTACAGAAAGGTCTGGTGCAGACTAAAGGTAGGTATCAGAGCCACAACCTCAAGCTAAATGATAAGAAATACATAATAATACCCTTTGGGAATCAAATACTCCTCCAAATTAAAACATTGACAGCACCCCCTTAAAATTGGACCTGGTAGTAAGAGATCTGGGTACCCAGATACACAGTAATCTGAACTTTGACCACCATGTGTCCACAGTAGTGAGCACATTTTTCTATGTAGCTCAACTTATAAATAAGGGCATGACATCCAAATCTAAGGATGCCATGGTACTACTGTACTCAGCCCTCATCAGACCAATAATCGAATACAGTATTCCCTTTGGCATGTATCTCACTAAAACATACAGGGTATAACCAACATGTCATATGTGGACTGATTAAAAGCCCTGTCAAATGTATTCAGTTTCCTAGCAATTACTGAGGGGTGATCTATGCTTGACCTACAAGGCAGTCTCTGACCTACCCTGATAAAAAGGATGCATACTCTCAAAACTAACTGCATGAGGGTTCCCCTCTACAAGGATCTAAGTCTAATCTCTGGCATGAATAGATCATACTGGAGAGACAGGCATGTGTCACAGAGATTGCCTCTCCTCTGGAATAGGCTTCCTATTCACATAAAGCAGAGCCCTTCCCTGCCCATCTTCAAGAACAAGCTGGACCAGTGTGTAAGGGAAATTACAGATTCACTCCTAGGGTGCTGCCTGTCTCCATTATGGGCATAAGCAGTCTATAAAAATTGTCAAAACCCGACTTGCTGACCCATGTTATCTTTCCTCTAGGGATAGAAAATTGGGTAAAATCAAGGTAAATCTGGCTAGGCATGTAAGGGCTCCTGAGCTGTTAGTCTAGTAATTGTCTATGCACATATGAACCTATGAATCAGATTTGCTTTTGAATCTATGCAAAGACTTATTAGTCCGTGCAGAAGTCTATAGGGCTCTGTAGTTATGTACCAGCAACAAAGTTACCCATTCAGAAATAACTTGGACTGCATAAAGGATGGGTGGTGACAGTCATGCCTCAACTTATTATATCAGAAAGGCTCAGCTAGTGGAACACTTCCCCAAAAACTAGTAAGTCTGTTGTGTGGTAAAAACTAGGGGTGTGGTAAAAACTAGGGGAGAATGATTATTTAATTGCTATGTAGAGGACCCCCTTAAAATGGCATTGCTTATAGACTGAACATAATAAAATGAAGTACTGCCTACCTGAAAAATTAGTTAAAAATAGCCCTTTTTTAATTCATGCAGCATAATGTGTGTAAATCTATTTACACAGAATGTCATGTTATGCAGGCTGTTGTCACAGAAATCGTGACAACGACAATTACAAAGGTAGGGAGGAAATGTAATGAAAGTGGGAAAAGGTAAGGGAGAGTACAAAGAAAGCTATTATAATATAAGGTCTCCCTGTTCATAGAAATGCCATCAAAGTAAGAGTGGTTCTGTACCAACATGACATTACAGTGGCCATTCAGGCAAATATAATCCTTCATAGGTTCATTGGTTTGTAGGAGATTACTAGGTTAACAGCTTAGGGGCCCTTACAAGCCTAACCAATATAATCCAATTTTACCCAATATATGGCCCCTAGGGGCAAGATGATGGCATGGATCTGTGCCTGTGCATTGAGTATTTTACAGACTGCCCTTGTCCCAAAGGGACATAGGCACTGTCCTGGTGTGAATTTGTGATTCCCCATCCATTGATCCAAAACTGCATTTGAAGAGGGCCAGGGAAGGGCTCTGCTTAATATGAATAGAAAGCCTGTTCCAAAAAAGGGTCAGTCTCTGAGACACATATCCGTCTCTCTAGCATGTTTTGTTTGAGTTGCTGAGTAAGTTTAGATCCCTAGATTGGGTGACCCTTTGACTTGTAGATGTGCAGCAGCTCCATCAGGGCTGGATTTGTGAGTGCCTTGTAGGTCAGGCATTGATCACCCTTTAATAATAGATAGGAGGCTTTTAGTCTATCCATGTAGTTCATGCTGTTTGCATACTGTATTTTCTTTGTGAGGAACCTCTGAGGTCACTCCAGCTGCTGTAAGTGCTATTCAAGTACACGGCAACTGATGCACTCCACTCTGTTATTGGTCTAATAAGGGCTGAGTATAACAGGACTATAATTTCCTTGGACCTGGATGCCATACCTTTACTTATAAGTTATGCCACATAAAAAGATTCCTTTACCACTGTGGACACATGGCATTCAAAGATCAGACTACTATCTATCTGTGTACCTAGATCTCTCACCTCTGAGTCCACTCTAAGGAGTGTGCTATTAATGTAGTAACTTGCAGGGGTATTTGACTTTCCAAAGGGTATGATAATGCCATTTTTTGCAGTTAGTTTTAAGCCATGTTTCTAGCACCAATCATTTGTCTGATCTAGACACTCCTGGAGGATATCTACATCATTGTATAATTCAATGATTGCCCCCAGCTTATAGTGGTCAGCAAAAATTTGTCATCCAGAGGCTTCCATATTTGCCTTGACTTCAGATAAGTATATTCCAAAAAGGAGTGGTCTCAGTACTGAGCCCTGAGGCAAACCACTAGTAACTGGCCTCTTGCTGGATCTGGATTCACCCCCTTTAACCACATATGTCCTGTCCTTTAGCCAATCTGCTATCCATATGATGATAAAGGGGTTTATGCCCAGTTTTGTGAGTTTATTTATAATACCTGAGTGGGGAATTGTGTCAAATGCCTTGGTCAGGTTGACGTAGGTGGTATGTAATGTTTTACCCTCATCCATGGCTTTAGTGACTCTCTCAAAGAAATCCACTAGATTCAGCAGACATGATCTGCCCTTAACAAAGTTAAATTGGGTCGGGTTCAGTGTTTGGAGGTCTCCTGTGTTCATAGATTCATAGGTTCATAGGTAGGTACTAGGCTATTGGCCCTAGGGCCTATACAAGCCTAGCCACAAAGGTACCCTGGCTTTCGCCACCCAAGAAAATTATTTTTCTGTGCCCCTGTCGAGCAGAGCCACAGAGGTGATCCCCAGGGTGAATTTCCTATTTCCCATCCAGTCATCAAGATTTTTCTTGAAGAGTGCTAATGAGGAGCTTTGTTTGATATAGATAGGTAGTTTGTTCCAGAGTATGTGAAGTCTCTGGGACAGGAATCTATCCCTCCAGCATGTTCTGTTTATTGTGGTGACGAGGTTTAGATCCCTAGAGTGGGTAGCTCGGAGGGATTGGGATTTCTTTAATTGGAGCATACCACAAAAAAGGTGAACAAACAGAAATCATTAGTCAATCACAAAGTAGAAAGGAGCAGACAAATGTTTATATGAACACACCAAAATTTTATTGTAATCCAAGGTTAAAATTGTAGAATATCCAAATGTATAAGCGCTTTCGTCTCCTTTTTAAATAAGTTGAAGAGACTTCATCAGATACAATTAGTTACTTTCATCACCTGAATTTAAAAAAAGAAATTCAAATTACATCACATCCTAGAGCAGTCAACACACATTCATTTAAAGCCATAGTATACTTAAAATTGTCATTACTTCCACAACACTGGGAAAGTTGTTAAAACCATTAAAAATACTTTTAAAATACTTCATGAAATTTAAAATCACTACCTATCTACAATTATATTAATAACTTAACATTTAAATAAATTTAAATAAATAAATCCATATGGTAATAAATATAAATAAATACCTAAAATACTGGAGAACATATATAAGTATAAATAAATATTAATTCAAACAGTGCATATATGAATAAGTTTGTTAAACTAAGAAAGTTACAAAGTGTATTTTAACGGCTTTAATCTTCAAGAGACTACTACATGGCGTTCCGTTTGATCTGCCATCCTAGTTCCATTTTGTCAAGCTGGTAAGACCATGCGTAGGCAATATGTGACGGAGTAAAGCTGGAGTTTTTTTAGACGGTCTGCGTAGGGCATCTGTTTGAAGCCGATAATCCTCTTTGTGAGGTATTTCTGCAGCATTTCCAGTTGTTGTAGATGTCTTGTGAAGTACATACCAAAAGGGGTGTTGTATTCTATAATGGGTCTAATGAGTGGCAAGTAGAGGGGAACAATGACCTCTTTTTTCCTGGATGAGAAACCTTTTGTGATGAGGTGTGGCACATAGAAGGATTTCCTGACTACAGTGGCAATGTGATTATCAAAGGAGAGACTACTATCCACCTGTGTCCCAAGGTTTCTTATCACACTTTTGGTGTTAAGTAGACTACCACCTATGTGGTAGCTCATGGGTACAGAGTTTTTACCAAAGGGGATGAAAATGCACTTTTTGGCATTGAGCTTGATGCCATGGCTTTGACACCAGACATCTGTCTCAGTGAGTCCCTTTTGTAGGATGTCCACATTGTTAGGAGTTTCAATTATGGCTCCTAGTTTGCAGTCATTTGTGAAATTCATTCACCAAAGACCTTCTGTGTTAGCCTGTACTTCAGGAAAGTAGATACCAAACAGGACAGGACCCAGGACTGAACCCTGTGGTACTCCACTTGTCACTGGTCTGAAGTCAGATTTGGAGTCTGCTACTTTCATAGTATGGGTTCTGTCAGTGAGCCAGTTGGCAACCCATCTTGTGACATAGGGATTTATACCTAATTTAGTGAGTTTATCTATAACTCCAGAGTGGGGGATGGTGTCAAAAGCTTTGGCAAGATCTAGATAGGCTGTGTGAATCACCTTACCCTTGTCTATGGCTTTGGTGACTGCTTCAAAGAAGTCAATCAGGTTTAGGAGACATGATCTGCCTTTTACAAACCTGAACTGGGTTGGCTCCAGAGTTTGGAGATTACCAATGTCTTTGTTTATAAGTTCCATGATGATATGTTTCATGGTCTTGCAGACCAGGCTCGTTAGGCTAATGGGGCCATTATTCCCAGAGTCTGTGGTGGCTCCCCCTTTGTGGAGTGGGATAACCATAGCTGTGCACCATTCAGTGGGCAAAAAGCATGAGGTGAGGCTATGATTGAACATGGTGCTTAGGTGGGGTGCCAGTTCATTCTGTAGTTCATATAGAATGCAACCTGGGATGTTGTCATGTCCCATGGATACTGTGTTCTTGGCTTTGGGGAGTGTGATTTTTACGTATGCAGCCATGATTGCAGGAACTTTGCATTCTTCCTGTATAAAGATGGGCCCTTTAGGGGGTGATGGGGGGGGGGGTAAAGTTAGCACTTAACCTATCTGCTAGGATGTTGGTAATATGATATGGTTCTGTATATTTAGTGCCATTGTGCTGTAACTCAGAGCAGATCTGAGTGTTGCCATTGAGATTCTTGACATAGCTATATAATGCTTTGTGGTTGTCTTTAGAATCAGTGGAGATTTTGTTTTCATATCTAGCTTTGGAGGATTTTATGAGGGATCTCAGCTTCTTACTGAGGCTGACCAGGGAATTCTTCCAGTCATGGGATTTTACTTTTTTTTGCAACAGTTTCTTTCTTCTGTTGTAGAATTTGTTTATGGTAGGGGACCACCAGATTAGCTTCCTTTTTTTGGAGGATAGCATCTTGGTTCTATTAGGGATAGCATGACCCATGCACTCATGTAAGTGCTAATAAAGTGCATCTGTGTAGGATTCAGCAGTCATACCACTATTGTCTGTCCGCATGGGTGTCGTGAAGTTTGCCACTTCTGTCCTAAGAAGCGTGAAGTTGGTTTTGGAGAAATTTTTTATGGTGGTTTCCCTAATGGGGTGGTGGGGGCGGGATGTGGATGTCTAGGGTGATTAGCTTGTGGTTGGATCTGACCAATGAGGAATTGACCTCTGGTGTGGAACACTGATCACCCATGTTGGTAATGACTAGGTGTAGGATATTACTGCCCCGGGTGGGGGTGTGGATAAGTTGATCCAAGGCATTGGAATTTATGAATTCCAGAAAACATTGAGCAAAAGAGTTGGTACATGAGTAGTTTTCCCAGTTAATGGTGGGATAGTTGAAATCACCCATTATTAGGGTGTTGGGTTGTACCTTAATATTTTCCAGTGTATCAAGAAATGAGGAGTGAGAATCCTGGAGCATGGTGGGGGATCTGTAGCAAGTTACAATTTGGATTGTGGTCTTGCTCAGAGTTAGTTGCACTTGGATAATCTCGGATGCATCATGCGGAGCAACTAGCCTGTAGGTGTGGATATTCTTACTGAATATGGACACGCCACCACCTTTAGTGTTTTCGTCCAGGTTAGGTGGCCGAAAGGTGTGGTATGAATTATAGTCTGGTAATGCAGGGGTGCTCTCCGGAGCCTTGAACCAGGTCTCTGTCACTGCACAGTTGTCGATGTTCTCCATTTTAAGAAGCGCCTCTAGTGAATGCATTTTGAGGTTTAGACTTCTAGCATTGAGTAGCATTACCCACAGATCTTGCTTGCTTGTACCTGTTACGGTGGTGAATTTGTCATTTGAACCTTGTCTAAAAAGGCACTATAGGGGTGGTAAGAGCCTTAGCTAGTATCCGGAATCCCAAGGGCAACAGGTGTAGGCCATCTCTGGCAAAGCATCGTGGTCTGTCGATCATGTCATCCCAGGCAGACAGATACTGGATCCCCTTAGAATGACACCAGAAGCTTAGCCAATTGTTGAAGTCAATCATTTTGTCCTTGTACTGAGGTATCATTCTGGGTGATGGCAGGATGATACTCAGGGCTAGAGTCATATCTGCCTGGGCTACAAGATCGGAGAGCTCCTCCATGTCTCTTTTCATGTAGTCCAGGGAGGTACGTCTCAGGTCATTCACACCAACATGGACAATGACAGAGTCATATTTGTACTTGTTGTGGAGTGACCTGAGTGCGTGCATTATGTGATGGATCCTGGCACCCAACAGGCAGCTGACAGTAACTTTCTCCTTTTTTAGCCTGTTGAGTGTGCCTGACTATAGTGTCACCTATGACTAGAGTGTTGGGCATGTTGTTATGCCTTATGGGCTGTGGTTGAGTGACACATTGAGTTTGTGGGCTATGTGTCATTTGGGTTGTATTGAGGGGTGGAGGTTGAATGCGCTTCTGCTTTGGAGTTCTCTGTTGCTTGAGTAGATTTTTATTGAGAGCCTCCGCGAATGTAGGTGTGTGTTTTGTGTTGCTATGTGTCTATTTTGGTGGTGCAGGTTTTTAGGGACTATGTGATGAGTGTGGTGTGGTGCAAGTGTTTACATTCTCCTCATGACTGTCTAGTCCAGTCTTGGGTGAAAAGAGCTTTGCTTCCAGTTTGGCTATATAAGTGCATCTCTCACAGGTTGTAGTGTTCGGTGGTTGGAGGAGATCTGTGTTCATGAGGCAATTGCTGCATTGCCCCAAGATGCCCAGATTCATCAGGTAGACAGGAAATAATACCAGTAGCTGACCCTTAGACATTCCAGGATAGGTGCTTATTTATTAAGTACTAAAACTGTTTTCCTCTAGACAAGTAAGGAATGTTGAGTGCTGTAGTAATTTGTAGCTTATTTAGTGCTTACAAGTTCTGAACATGTGCTGAGCTCAAAGAAACAGATTTGAGTGCTAAAACTAAAAAAACTAGCTAGTTCTAAGGGAAAATTTGAAGAGCAGACTTTATGACACCAGGAATAGTTTAACCCTAGCTAAGCGGCGATTCATAAAGTGTATTTTTTTTTTAATATAACAGTAGTAAATGAGCAAACTGATTTATTTAAACATGTCATTATTTATCTGGTCCACGATTATTTCTTCCATGACCTTACATATAAGACTAGTTCAACTTATGCGTCTGTAATTTCCCAGGTAAGTTAATGGTCCCCCTTTATGCAGAGAGATGACTGTTGTTGTCCTCCATTCTATCTGGACAAAGCCAGTCCAGAGGCTGTGGTTAAACAGAGATCCTAATGGGTCTGATAAGCCCTGATTTAAGCTGTTTAAGAGGCAACCTGGTATATTGTTAGGCCCCAATGAAGCCATGTTTTTAGCTTTAGAGGGCACAGTGGCAACCTGTTTTGTGGTAATAATTGGCAGTGGAGTAGATGAGGGTATTTTTAGGGGGAGAACTGTGGGTGATGGGGAGGCGAAATTTAAGCTGAACTTGTTGGCCAGCAGATTTACTATGTCTTTTGGCTGAGTATAGGTGATGATATTTACAAGTAATTCTGCACATTATTGGGTGTTGCCATTAAGATCACTGACAAATCTGAAAAATGCCTTATGGTTATCGTTAGCTTTGGAGGTTATTTTACCTCAATGTCTGCTTTCAGAGACTTGTCTAGTACCCTGATTTTCTTGTTTAGACTGATGAGGGACTTATTTTCTCTGTTGTCCATTCTGAGCCTATAAAATGAGAGTATTACAAAGACATGGGAGAATCCATTAAATATGGTGTCACAGTGGTCTGCATTACTAGGGCAAGACTCTGATTTTGATTGGAGGTCTGAAAAAGCCAGTGTCTGCATAAGTGATGGTTCCTTATAGTAGGGACAGCATATAGACTGGAAGGGATTTAGCACCTATAGAGAGAAAGACAGATATTTGGTCACAGAAAAAAGTAGGACATGTAGACTGACATACTCATAGGTAAGTACTAGGCTAGCTGCTCTTGAAGGCATTTTAAGCCTAGACAAGTTCTCTTTTTGTGCTCAAATTAACCTATCTCTTTTGGATAGAGACTGCCCTTACCCATTACATGGTCAATAATTATATATTACCCTTATAAGAATAACTGGGATCATACCATGGATAATTTGGAGGGGCATATGCATGAGGTAAAGTATTTACTAGCTGAATCTGTCTGTTAGTAGTACAGGGGGCAGTCCTGTGGTAAATGTTTTATTTCCCATCCATAGATCCATTTGTGCTTGAATATGTACAAGGTTGGACTTCATTTTATTTGGATATGGAGTCTGTTCCAAAGCAGTAGAATCCTCTGTGAGATAAACCTGTCCCTCCAAACCATTCTGTTACTGCTGCAGAAGAGGTTTATATCCCACATCAAGTATTTCTGATGCAGTAAATCCAACAGTATTGGGTTTAGGGCACCTTTTATGCCAGATGCAGGTCATCTCTTACCACTCTGGAGGATAACAAGTATAGTGATTGGACTTTGAGAGTCACTCCATTTAAGACATGTCATTTAGGCCTTGTATCCTTTTAGTAATGTATCTCTGTGGGTGTTCCAGTTGTTGCATGTGTCTGGACAAATAAATGCCAAACGGGGCATTGTATTCAGTGACTGGCCTAATGAGAGCTAAGTAAAGGGTGACCATCAAATACAAATGTATCTGATCAAAACAGTCTCTAAAAACCATGACTGCAGTGAAGCATTGGACTTGTATGGACTTTGTTCTCTGTCAGATATTGTCACCCAAATCCCTTGGTCTGAGCTGGGTTTATTGAATCACTGAGTTCACATATTTTAGCTATCAGTTGGATATCAGTTTAGTTCTGACCCTGAAATGGTTAAAATAGTTATATGTGGATTTGTCTCTGACACCGCACAGACACACACACACACACACACACACACACACACACACACACACACACACACACACACACACACACACCACATGCATGCACACACATACAAGGAGTATGAGTTTATGTGAAAGACACAATCAGGGTGAGAGACAGAGACAGTGAAATAAGCAACAAAATGGTCTCATTACTATGCATTATTTTTGAGAGTTCCAGTTCCAGAAAGCTCAGCAAGATTGGATTTACATGAGAAAAACACGTTCTCTGAGAAGAATATATTTCTTCCATACTTGTACTTGGAGACTAGTAGAATATGCTTGCTGCCTAGTGAAATTTGGAAACTAGGACAGATTCTCTACCTTTACCAGTGGGCCACCAGAGAGATTCAGAAAGAGAAGAAACTCTAGCTAAGCTGTAGAAGGGAAGTCTGTATTCATGCTGCTGTGAGTTCTGCAGTACAGTTAAAAATGAAGCTGGAAAGTGAAACTATTAGATTCGGAAAACAGCCTCAGCTAGTACCTTCAAAGGCTATTCAGAATCCAACCATACTCCATCTGAGAGCTAAATATTTTCTTTCTTTTTGAGTTTGGGTTGCTAATATATATTGCGAATGAAAGTAAAAATTGAACAGGCAAACAAACCAAAGAGTAAAAAAGTCACACAGACAAGCCATTTAGTACAATTTTAGTACAAATGCAAAAAGACTCAGCTAAGCTAGAGTCTTCACTGTGTAATACCATAAACCTCCTGCATTGGAGGTACATAGGAGATATACCACTGTTTCAGCTACATGATTTTTCAATGTTCATGACTTTTTACATTTTTTTTTCAGTCTTTATAGGTACATTCAGGTCAATAAATCCAAACCGCACTAGCTATAGACATACTATATTTTGGCCCTTTTCTGACCTCATCAGCATAAGTGGATTGTTTGATTACACTTTAGAAACAAAGAGTATAAAAGCAAGCTTGATGTCCTTAAACATTAGGATACCTTTAAAATACCCAACTATCATCCAAACCAAAGGGTAAAAAGGTCACACAGGCAAGCCATTCAGAGCAAAAAAAAAATAAAAAAAAATTCAAGCTTATAAACAAAGGGATTGCATCTAGATCTAGAGTGACCATTGCCCCCCCCCCCCCATTGTTCAGCTCTCATTAGGCCAGTTAATGAGTATAATGCCCCTTTTGGCATGTATCTATCCAGCATATGCAACAACTGGAATGCCCCAGAAATACCTTATTTAAAGGATACAAGTCCTAAACAATATGTCCTGCATGGTCCACCTCACAGCCCTCTTACTGTACTAGGTGTCCTACAGTCTGCTAAAAGGTGATCTCTGTCTGGCATCCAAGGCATACTCTGACCCAATATTGATGGATCTACTGTACATCAGCAAGTAAAATGGCATCAGAAATACTTGCTCCAGGGATCTAAACCTCTTTTGCAACATCAACAGATCAGTTTGGAGGGACAGGTTTATCACACAGAGTATACCACTGTTCCAGAGTAGACTCCCATTTTAAATAAAATAAACTCATCCCTGTCCATGTTCAAACACAACTTGGATCTAAGGATGTGTAATAGAAAATATACTCCAGGACTTCCCCCTGTACGAATAATGGACAGATGCAGCTCCTACATGCTTATCCCATTCACTGGTCACCTCAAATTATCTACGGTATGATGCCAATTATTCTGACTATGGGTAATAAGTAATTATCAACCATAGTACATATGTATGAACCTAGGAGATTGATAGGATAATCAAACACTAAACAGGATAGGCTAATTAAAACACCAAAAGGGAAATTAGCTACCCTAGTACTTACCAATGAAATTATAAGAAAGATCCAGCCAAGCTAGAGTCTTTACTGCACAATACCTTGAAACTTCTGTAATGGAGGCCTATGGGGTATATGCAAATGATCACTTAAGAACATATAAGTGTTTTAGATACATGTCTTCTGATTACCTGTAGCTTTTTATGTTTTAAGCCAATCCCACTAGTTATAGACATCTCATTGGTCAGCATTTTTTCTACCCTTGTTAGTACAGTAAAAGTGGATTACTGGTTAATACTATAGAAAATACAGACTTCCAGACAAACCTTGATGTCCATAAACATTAGAGTGCTTGCAAAATAAACAGCCCAATTAACTTCCAAACCAAATGGTAAAAAGGTCACACTGACAGCTATTCAGTAAAAGCTGCAAGAAAGAAACAGCCAAGCTACAGGCTTCACTGTGTATTACCTTACTCCTCCAGAAGTGGAGGCCCATGGGAAATATGCAAATGAATCATTACGTGCATACCAGTGTTTAAGTTGCATAATATCTGAATGTCCATGATTCTCTACATTTCACTTTTTAAGTAATTAAACCAACACACCAGCTGTAGACATCATCCCATGTGAAGACTGAGTTGGCATGGTAAATCATTTCGAAATGGATATTTTTTGATTAAAAAATTACAGGAAAGATGATAACTTCTATCAATTGTGCTTATACTCAAGTCACAATACTTCTTGATTGAAACATGACATCAAAGGTGAACGCTTTCACTAGGTTTCCTTATACTCCAGTGGTAAATTTGACACATACATTATTTTGCATCAATTCCATTAACATATTTTTCTTGGCTACCATCAGGACATAAACTTTACTTTGGAAATATATATATTTGACAAGGTGAGCTAATGTTTATGAAATGCACAGGGCATTGTTTTCTTGGGATGTCTCCTGAACAGCTTAATTCAAACAGTTTTTCTTCTGCTGGAAAAATAGATACATATTGAGATCTATTCCTGAGTTTTTTTACCCAGACAACTATCTCTGCCAGGAAATTACTCTCATGGCATTTATGATACTCATGATACCGCTTGCAAGACTCTACATGAGAAAAATCAATTTGTACCTGTAACCTTTCTGGTCCCAGCATCAACATCCTCTGACATTTCACATTACAATTTTGGGATTTGTGAAAATGGCGATTTTGTGGTGGTGACATAAAACTTCTTCAAATCCACATCTTCAATTCTCCCCTTCCTTCTCCAGTACAATCAGTCACAACAGACTCCTAACACTTTGCTTGCAGAACAGTGTCTATGGGAATAAACAAATCCAGGATACAGAACCGTGAGTCTTGAAAATGTTCTAGCAAATTGGTATTTGCAAAATTCTCAGAGAGTTCTCTTAGTATAATATTGTTTCTGTGGTTCTTGCAGTCAGGTTTGGCCCACTTGCTTCCAACACAAGCATTTTGTTGTGCTAATTATTCACCTTTGTTGTAGTGGTCAGTTTTGAGAAACAGAGATTATGCTCTCAGTAATTTGTGAACTTTTTGTATCATGTCACACAGTGATGCATTTACTGATGGCAGTTGAGAAGACACAATCATTTGACAATTGAACCACAGTGAGATCTTTCAGTTTTGAAATAGAATGATTTATGACTGTATTAGACTTATGTAAGGATTGTTTCTTATAATCTCTTTCAGTTATTTTTAACCTTTTTAATCTAATATCATTTTCAGAAGATAAGGCAAAGAACATTGTTTTGAAAGCCTGAGAATTTAATTCTTTAGCAAGTTTGGCCTTCTATAATTAGCAGTCATTAAATCCATGGCTTACACACATTGCTATATTACAAACAAAAAAAGCATACTTTATTACGATAGCCAATGACAAAAGTACAAAAAGTACAGTTGTGTACCGAAATTTACCATGACAATAGATGCTATGTACTTTTATAGTAAAACGTTGTTAAAGCTGCTTTCCAATTGCATTTTTGTGGTAAAACGTTGTGTTATTTTACTTTTGGGTGCTGGGGGTGTTTAAAGTTCTTTTATTGTGTTTTAATGGGGAAAAGTTTACTTTTTTACAACTTACATGTTTTCTGACTTTTGCTGCAAGGACTTCCTGGGAATCAGGCATCCTTTTCCACTTTAAATTGGAACAACCTGACACTTATTTGGTTCTTCCTTCTTTGAGCCACACAAAGAAGAAAACTGTTGAACAGCCTTTGCCACTACAGCAAGCTGTTAAAGTGCCTCAGCTGCAGTTGGGTGACTTCTGTAGCCAAGACTGGTTCCTTGGACTATGCATCTTTTTCCCTAGGTTTAGCTGGCACAGTCCCTTCAGCCATCATGGAGAGGGCTTAGACATGTCGTCTGCAGATGTTGCAGAACCCCTGGTGGATAAGGGAAAGCCACTCTTGTCAGTCCTGTAGACGGGGCAGAAAATGGCACTCTACCTAGGTAGAAAGCTGTGCCCATCCATAGGGAGTTTTTTCTTGGCAAAAGTGGGTCTGTATTTTCAGAAATTCCTTTCAGAAAGAAACACAAATGTAAACATATGTCTTCTCCTATCTCAATTACTCTGGACAGTAATAATTTATTGGGCTTACATCAGGGATTAGTTCAGACTGTTGGCCCTTCCTGTATGACTGTTTCTAGTAAAAGAAAAATAGATTTTCTGAAAAGATTTAATAATTACACACTCAAATTATTGTGAAGGAAAATATTATGTCTTGTTGCCACTGATGTTTGATTCACATTCTGAGGAGAGTGTAGCTTCAGCCAGTGCTTTTGAAGGACTCTCTTTCTCTTAAACTATTTGCAGAATGAATCATTTGTTTTAGTGGGAAACAGTGCCGTTTCCCAGTATCTCAAGAATTATTATGATTTGCTAAAAAAGGAATTTCCAGAACCTACTCCAATTCCTCCTGTTATCTCTTCACTGAAGGATGTTTTTGTCACAGCTTGTAACTACCCTTGACAGCCAGCCTGCTGCCCCCAGAAAGCAGAAGTACTATATCAAGTTTGTCAGTCTTTTAAGTCTTTATAAACTCATCTCAGATCAAACCCAACAGCTAGTGCTTTAGTGAATCCAGCTGCTGCTAAACATTTTGTTAACACTAATCCCTCTCCCTCTGACATGGATGGAAAGGCATTTACAGATTTGAGTAAAATATTCTTCTGCAGCACTTGTTTTTAGAATTCTCAACTTCCAAGCTCATATATTGAATATTGTACTTGCCTTTTATAAGAATATGATGAATATTTTGGCATCTGTTTCATCTGATGAGTAGAAATCTCCTTTGTATAACTTGGTTCCTTCTGTGCCTCGAGTAACTACCTTCTTTTTCTTCTTCTTCTTTCAGCTTTTCCCAGTTAGGGGTAGCCACAGCAGAACTCCGGTCCGCTAATGATTGGCAGTAGATTTTTATGGTGCCGAGGTGCCAGTCTGACGCCCGACCTTCAACGAAGGCACGCCCATTCACACATGTCTTTCGAATGCCATTCGACTATGGGGAGGACATGCAGACTCCACACAGGAGGTGCTCCAGCCAAGAATCAAATGGGAGAATCTCTTGCTGTGAGGTGACAAAGCTACCACTTCACCACCACGGCTTCCTCAAGTAACTACCTATTGCTTGAAATATACTTATGATTCCACTGATGCCACTTCTAGGGATGCAGACACTGGAACTCTGATGAGGAGGTAAGCCTGTCTACCTTCTCAAAATCTCCCAGAGGATGTTAAAAATGAAATTGTGAATTCTTCCTTGAATGGAGACCTAGAGTTTGGACCTTCTGCTGCAGAGCTCATTAAAATTTTGATAAGACAGGAAAGCTGATTCATGGGATCTCTTAGATTTTTCAGCTCTCCTTCTCCATGTTTGCCAAGGGATTCAATGTTTCATCTACAACTTTCTTTAAAAAGTAAAATAAACAGTCCCAGCATGCTGCTAGTAAGCAAATATATAAAAACTGGATATGAGATTTAAAAAAAAACGAAGAATGCCCTAGAACAAAGGACAGTGGAATAACTTGGAATGACTTCTCTTTACCCTCCCACCCTGGCATATGTTAATTCTTTTACAATGTCTGAACCTCCATTTCTCACTTTGAAAACAAATAGTTTAAGTCAGATGGGTTCTTAGAGTAATCTGTCAAGGATACAGATGGCAGTGGAAGTCTCTCTCACCTTTTTGCGACATTCCTCTTTAAACGCCAAACCAGACTCTTCTTTTCCACCCTGTTATTCAAAATATTCTCATATGAAGTGAGAATATTGACAATGGCCTTAACAACCCCATGAAGAGAGAAAGTTTATGCAAGTATTTGAAGATGAATAAAATAGATATAGCATTTCTTCAGGAAACACATCTTATTAAAAAAGATTTGGATAGATTATCCTTTAATAAGCCACGCCTTCTCCTTAGTAATGAGAAGGGTTTTATTCAAGGATGTTTCTGATACCAGAGATATAAGAGATTATTTGAGAAAAGTTATGGATCTTTCTTTTCTATACCTGATTGTGATAGTACTCAAGTTCAAAATGTTCTCATTTCAGAATTTGTTACCCATTATTCCCGACTTGAGTTTTCTAATCACTTTATATTTACAAGATTCATATCATCACATTCCTACTGATCTAGATTTCAGATGTTTCTTAATGTTTTCTGTTTCAGGATCACATTATCAATTCTCTGCATTACCCTTTGCTCTGTCTACTACTCCAGTATTTAGAGAGCATCAGTCTCATGTGATAGCCTACTGCAGACTGCAATGTATTCGCATTTTACTTTATTTAGATGACTGCTTATTTTTGCATAGTTTCCTTTCAAAGTGTCAGAAATTTCTCACTTGGATATGGGATCTTCTTCACAGTCTGGGATTCCAAGAGAACATACAGTAATCTTGTTTGACTCTTTCTCATGGGATTGTTTTACTGTTATGTCTCCTGGACACCTTAGTTCAAAGAGTTTTTCATCAACAGGAAAAATAGATGTGCATTGAGATGCATTCCTGAGTTTTTCCCCTCACACATCCATTACAGTATGAATTTTCAGAAGATACTGGGTCTCACTGTATCTATGACACTCATGATACCTCTTGCTCTATGTGAGAAAAATCCAATTCCACCTGGAATCTTCATGGTTCCAGTATCAAAAGGAAGATTTTGTGGTGGAAACACAAAATTTCTTAGAATCCAGATCTTCCATTCTCCTTTCTTTCTCCAGTACAATCAATTACAATACACTCCTGACATTTTGCATGGGGAGCAGTGTCTATGGGAATAAAAGTTAATGCTCTTTGAAACACAAAGTACAGCCCAAATGCACTTAAACCGAAAAAGATGTTAATTCATATAAATGCTCTTAAAAGTCTCAACAACTTGTGGTCCCTGGTACCTCTACAAATGTTTACAGACAACCCCACATTGAAGTGGCACATGAATAAACAATGAGGAACCAGATCTTACCCTATCTGCAGACTAGCCATGGCACACTGAGTTATAGCTTTATAGTACAATCTAAATCTACAACCCTCTTACATAATGTTAAAACAGAAGTGTCTGGCAAACAGGCTGTAGGATGAGGACAGACCAGTCATAAATGGAAACTGAATCATAGGGTCTCCAAGATTTAATCAAGTTGTGGGGAGTTCTTCAAATAAATGTTTTTGCCTCTGCTCATAACAAACATTTGGCAAAATTATATTCCAGAATTCTGGGAAGTAGGGCCTGGAAGCTACATGCATTTTCTTTTCCTTGGACAGAAATTTTTCTGTATACATTTCCACCTATCCAATAATATTCAGGGCCATTCTGAACATTAGGATGGACTCCCTGAAGATCAATATGGTGGGTCTCTTTTGGCCCAGGCAACAGAGGTTCTCCCCTCTATTGGAAATGGCCAGTAATGATCAGAGATAGATCATGATCAAATAGGGCCCTAGATGGGGTAGTGAACTAGCCCGAAACCCCCCAGCCGTGCCAGTGTTCCATTATTTGTCTCTCTCAATCTTCATCTACTATAAACACCATTCAAACCTGTCAATGTATATGTTATTTTCTTTTTTACCTTTACAATGATAACAGAAATGTGGATTTAATTTAAATTCAAAAACACTAATGGCCATTTGCTAGAAAAAAAATCAAGCTTACAATGAGCAACAGTAAACTTCTATTTGCTTCTGTGGAAACTCACTTTCATTGAAAATGAATTGAAATGTGCATTCTTTTATGTGCATCTGGCCAGTGGTGGATTAAGTGTTTCTTTGGGCCCTGGTCCATTTTAAACCATGGATACTGCCCACATTTCTAAGACTATACATACATGAATCCTTTCTTTGAGTCACCTAAATATGTTAAATTATACTTCTTGTTTAATACAGCAACATTTATTGTAGGGTGTTTTAAATTTCTAGTTTTGAACATTTTTCTAGTAAGTAGTGAAACAAAATGTATAAACAAATAATGATAAAAGTGCATATTTTAGAACATTTCAGTCATAAAAGGCCACTCAAACTGTTGTCATTATAATCCACGAAACTCAGTACACAATAATTATGGACACTTTATTGATTGTGTATTTACATTGCATGTCTGACTTTGATAAAAGTGACCACGGTAAAGTATTCCAATTTGCTTTGCATATCAATTCAGCAGGATCAGTCATTTTTATCCAGAGACAACCCTCTTATCCAGTCACTCTTCACACTCTCTCTCTCATGCACACACACACACACACACACACACACACACACACACACACACACACACACACACACACACACACACATACACACACACACACACATTAGTCCTGCAAAACCATATTAAAGACTGTTTAAAAATGACCAGATGATAAGATCATAAGGTGCTTTCATTCACAGAAGGCCCTCCGCACTCACCAGTAGTTATAGCCACTTTGATGACTGCATAAACCTCTGACTGTTAGGAAGAAATGCATGACACATACTTTGATAGCTTTAGATGAACTACGTGAAATTGCATAAAGATCACTAACATCAGTCCATAATGTTATGAAGAAATAAATTATTTGACAGAACTACATGAAATTCTACAAGGATCATTAGCATCAGTCCAAATGATCCAACCATGTGTAGCAGCATTTTCATGGAAGAATGTTTGTAAGAGCATAACAAAATGAATCACCTGATAAATTATATTAAGTGAATATGCACAGTCTCTGCAGAAGCAAATTTATCTGAATCATTCCACATTAAAGAGAACTATTACTAATGCAGAGGTTGCTCTTGGCAAACAAAATTGCATTTCACTGCTTCATTTATAAATGCAGTGCATGCTACCCTTAAATAAATTGTCTAGGTTGCATAAAAAATTGTTATATAGGTGATATTGCCATAACATTTCCTAAACTAGATCAGTTATGCAATAGGGAATAGTTGTCAAACAATGACAACAGGTTCATAGTTACTACACATACAGTCCTGGAGACTATTAAGGAGCCTATTCCAAATTCCCAACTGCTCCAAAGCACTGTCTGGTTAAATGACTTGCTCAATGTCACACAAAAGGTAACTGAAAATGGAAGGACTGTAACCTGCACCTTTGGCACAAGAAGCAGCTCATTAACAAGTCAGAACTTTAGTCCTCTGGCCTAACTGCCACGGTAATAGTTTTTTATCTAAATGCAGAAACTCTTTACAATCTGATCTTGTAGAGAAGACTGTATTAAAGTAATATGCAACAATGACTACATAATGGATGATAAAGATAGACAGTTTTGATCATCACTTCAAACAATGCAGGCTATATAAACTTGACAAATGTCATTCCCTTTGCAGTTCGTGGATGCTGTAAAGAAGGTGCTGCAAAAATATGTTATTAAAATGCAGCCTGTTCAGACACAGCAACTTTCAAGTCAAGAATGAAGGTACTTGCATTTGCTTAGGTATTCAGTACTATTCTAACTAGAGAATCATTGAAAATCAAAGGAAATGGTTAATAATCACTTTCTAATACAATGGGTAAAGTGCTGGTCAAACAACAGGGGACAACAATTCTGGGTGTGGTGAAAGTTTATCTGTCTACCGTGCTGGGGTTATGGGTGCGGTCCCACAGTGTTCTGTGCTGATATCAGATCTTTGGGTTATGCATCTCAGATATAAAAGTGGGAAATAAGCTACGGATAACTGTATATACTGATGAGTGTCTACCGAATGGACACATTTGGTGCAGTTGTAACCCATGCATATTTAATGTTAGCAAATAAGCAATTTTGTCTGTGCACAGAAATAAAGGTACTGACTCTAACACCTATTCCTCCATGTTTTGTGTGTGTGTCTCTGTGTGTGTGTGTGTGTGTGTGTGTGTGTGTGTGTGTGTGTGTGTGTGCCACTCTCTCCAATCTCTCGCTCTCTAAATATATATATATATATATATATATATATATATGTGTATATATATATATATATATATATATATATATATATATATATATATATATATATATATATATATATATATATATATATAAAAATAGTTATCGCAAAGGGTATAAAGGTCTCACAGGCAGATCATTCAGTAAAAACATTAAGAGAGACCCAGCAAAGCTAGAGTCTTCACAGTCTAATATATTAAATCTCCTGTAGTGGAGACTCATGGGATATATGCAAATTAGACCAAACCAAATTGCACGCAAGGTGGAACTAGTGCACGGTTCCAAAAGTCACAAATAAACCAAAAATGAACCAGCACAAAGGGGAAAAGTGCCTAAATGTTCTTTATTAGTGGCAAAATTCAATCCATATATTGCAAACCGGTTTTGGCTGTATTTTTAGCCTTCTTCAGTGCAAAAAGAGAAAATATAGTGTTAACAGCACGTCCTGGTAACTGCTTTTATATCCCAGCATTTAAAGGTGTATATACAGCAAAAAAATCTCTAAACACCTATTTGAAAATCCAATGATTAGACTATAAACTTGTCTTTATCTAAAAAGAATGCAGTCTGTCTTAACAAATATACAAATGCATGAAATCATAAGCTGACAAAAACTATTCCATTTCATTTAAGCCAGGTTTGAATAGAGCTCCTAATCTGGTGATCCATGAGGATTCCATATTGTTTAATCTGTCATGCCAGATATATATGCCATATATATTTTATGGGATATAAAAGCAATTTCCAGGGTGTGCTGTTAACACTATATTTTCACTTTTTGCACTGAAGAAGGCTAAAAATACAGCCAAAACCGGTTTACAATATATGGATTGAATTTTGCCACTAATAAAGAACATTTAGGCACTTTTCCCGTTTGTGCTGGTTCGTTTTTGATTTATATATGCAAATTACCCTTAAGGACATACCTGTGTTTCAGCCACCCCTGGTATTGTGTAAGGCAATCCACTTCTTCATTTCATGACTATCCCTATACTAATTGAACACAAAGTAGATGAACTTTACCCAAACAGTGTGTCTACCAGCCCACTGTATGACATGCAGATAAATGTGCAAGATTGCCAATTCAACTAAGGCGCTTACCAGTCCAATGTATGACAGCCACAAACGTGGAAGATTTTGTCTATTCATGTAGGGCACATCTTTGGGATGGGAGATAAAACTGGTGCACCTAATGAAAACCCACTATCTATATGTACTGAGTTGAAAAGTATTACTTTGACTCACCACAATTTCTTAAAAGTAACATTTTCCTCAATTCCTTACATGAGTTTATTAAAATATATTCCAAATGTGCTTAGATTTCAAAGAAGAAATCCCAGACTATTTTGTTTTGCTTTGCTCTCAGCAATCTAAGTGTATTGGTCATATTCTAAAGCACATGTTAAGTAAACACCTTTGGAGATGGATATAATCTCCTTACTATATGCAATATCTAATTATATAGATTTGAAGGAGAATGTGTATTGATTTGTTAATTGTATTTTATTGGTAAGGACAACCCTTGAAAATTTTTCTCATAACTAAAAATTCCTGCCATGACATCATTAAAGACTGAACCAGTAATGCCTAACTACTTAAATTAATATATAAACTACTGTATTCCTATGTTAAATTCATCAGAAGTAGTTTTTTCCCTAGAAAGGCAAGTTCTTAAGTAATTTCTGCAGATGAAACACCTCACTTTGAAGTTTAACACATGATGATATAGTAGTAAAACCATGATGTGAATAAGATTCAACTCATCTAAAAGGTAAGGTATAACAGCTGTCAGTGTTTTACAGTGGTATGTAACTCTTTGCTCAATACCTACCATGACATCATACCTTTTTGTACAAATACACATCGTGCAATTCGCATGCCAGTGTACTTACTCCCAGTATCAAAATTAATTATGACATCATGCCATTAACATTTGAAATGTAACAAATCATATGTATCAGATATCTTTTTACTTGACAGAGAAGCAGATAGTTAGGCCTCTAAAGGAGGAAATACTCGCATACATACAGTTCCTAAGCTATCAGCATGTAATCCACATGTCAAGGTGTATCACAGGCTAAGCTGTAATTACTGCATCAACAAATATATGTACCTGTCAATATTTATGCAGTTATAAAAGAACAACGACAGCTTCATCTAGAAATGAGTGTACTAACAGTCATTTTCAACATAATGCATCAGAATTAGAATATATCAAAGGTTCAACTGATGACAGCAACAGACCTTATACATATTTGTTGTATTGATCGCCTACCTATTATTATGGCCATGGAAGGATATAATGCAAGTATAAAGTGCACATTAATGGATGGCAAGGAAAATGTTTAAATGCAGAAGAAAACATAGAAATAGTTATGCATCACATTGAAATGACAGTCTATGAAACAATGACACCATCACTTTACATAAATATTGATCATCCATAGACACACATAGATGCATGCATGAGCCAAGGAACATGCTAAAATGCAGCACACAGTATCAACACATACAAGATATCACATGAGACATCAGGTTGACAATTGTTGATACAGGTGCACATTTGGCAGGCACAACTTACCCAACGTGTGCAAATACACTTACTCAGGAATGTTGTATATCTACATAATAAATATAATACTACTATTATATCATGACCAACTGTGTATAATTTTATAAGCAGTATACATACAAATTAACAGGTACAGATGAACTCACTATAATGATTACCACACACATGTATCTTGAGGTGTCATTGAAACAGTAACACATGATCAAAACAGTATAATATATGCAATTTGTACAACATACTGAGATAATATTTGTCATTTATATGACAGATATAGCATATCACCGTTTCTACATATTCAACTCTAAATTTGAAATTCAAATGCAAATGAACTGTGCAGTGCATCATAGGTAGCAGATAACATCATAACATACTTGCATCCTAAATGGAGACAAATGTAAGTGTCACTTCTGTACAGTATGCTGTCAAACAGCAGCATAGTAGGCATGCTGTATTTATATAAAAAATGTATAAACATGTTCTTGTTGAGTCAAATGTATCTCAATGGACCCAAAAATAACACAGTGAAATGTGTAAAAGCAATATTAAAAAGGAGATGCTCCTACATGCCCTAAGTTAATTCAGATTGTGCCTGCAAGTAAATATGGAGTAAGGTGTACAATAGCTCATGTAAAAAAAATCACCATGATAATTGCTATATGAATCAGTAGGGTGTCATTGTTTATATAGGATAGTGTTTAAACAGACTTCTGCACCTACACATAGGTGCTAATAGAATGGAGCTCAAACAATACACAGCATTATAACCCTTTCAAAATCACTGATGTTAGACAGCAGTCACTCATTCAACAGATGAATTAGCAAGTTATGCACATCATGCAGTAAGCTAGGAATCACTACTGTACACACAAGTTGCTGTCAGCACAGCTGAAACAGTAAAACAGGAATATATAGTTATCCATGGCATGAAATAATTGTGCAATACAAAACAGAGATTACCCAAATAGATTGCAAGTAACACACGTCTGTCTTTTTTTAAAAAAAGGATGTCCATGACAGCAACTAAAAGGCAACAGTGGGATTCAAACCCTAATTAGAATTGTGTTAATGATTCACACCAAAACTGCTAAACCATCAGCTATAACACATTTAAAGTGTATTCAGTCTGATTATACTCAATAATATCAAATACATGTTGACCTGCATTAATGTTACTGTTCTCTACTTCACTCATTAGGTAATGCATGTGTGCACATATTAATGAAGAACCCTTACAACAAAGCTCACAAAAGGAAAATGTTATTATCATTGCAATAGAACATGATATCCTTTAGTACTAATAAAGTACTTGATATGGGACATGCTTGAAGAATTGTGGATAACAGTAAAAGGCATAGTCAAACGTGGCCTGGGAACTGAGATATTAATGCAGTCCAAGAATAACATCACTGTAAAGAAAACTCGCTGAGTTGGTAAACCATCTTGCAACATATCAATATGGATTTAAGAAAATCATGGTGTTTTGTTAATAAATTTCATGTATTTCACAGAATTAGTTGGATATGAACTTATGGATAACCTTCCACCATATGAATTGCTATATTGTTCAGCAAGTTGAGGAATGTAAATAACATCACTTTTCTTGGCCGAAAATCTTCTCTGAATGATTAGCAGTTTAATCAAGAATCTATAAAATAGTTGCATTCCATCATAATACCTGATGTTGCTTACATATCCTACACACCTGCACGTTTGTTTAAAATAGTGTATCGATGCCTGCAGTATGCAGTGTTAAACGTCCATCATTTTAATTTCACATTTTAATTCCATTAGGTGTTCCCTAGTCATAGGGATATACATATTGCATATGGATAGTAATGGAACCCGGTTCATATAACAACATATGTGGTCAGTAAATGTTAATGGTAAGTAGTATGTGTTAAGGTGTGAAGTTTGGCACTTACTGTAGGCATCCAGGGCTTGGGCTTGAAGAACCTGAGCGATCCTGTCCTGCAAGCATTCCCTTTCCCATTTGCGAAGGTCATTGTATCAGTACAAGACCTGCACGCCTGTCCTGAAGATTCCTGTTTTTCCTTGGAGCTCCCTCACAAATAACAATCTGTGTGAGTTCCTTGCTATTGTGTGCATCCTCATCTCATGTCAAGTGTAGATGGCTAGCATCTGCAGAGTTTCTTCATTAGTGTGTTTGGCATTCAGATGCACTACAGCCCATTCTCAGTCAACATCCTTGGTATGGTCATTAAAGCTCATAGAAAAACTTCTTCGAAAACATGCTTACTGAGGTCCAACTCAGTTCACAGGTAGCAATGACATGATAATGACATATATCAATACCAATATCAATATCACATTTTAAAATGGTGTATATAGGGTGGTAGCAGACTATTGGTGGGCATCTGGCATGTGTTACAGATATTCCCAATTATCGATACCTACTGGGTATTTGCACTGAACACTTTACACTTACTGTGGATGTTCGCCAATAAGGGTCCAAAACATTGTATGCTAATAAGCCTCATTAATTATGCATGGCACAAATGGTACTTAAAAGTTGTGTGTGTTTAGCCAAGCCCATTGTGAGGTATAGCTGCCTGAATACAATCTTCTCAAAGGTAAGCTGTCAAATGCTTGTATTGCTGTTGTGGAATACACTGCTCATTATCACTGTCCTGTGTTCATAGTGTTATGTGTGAAATATCTTAAACATATTTCATGCATATTTTATGTAAAGTCCCCTGCATTACAATATATCAGTTACATAAAGGATGGGGATAGCCTCTCCCAATATGCATGCATATGGGTACATGTCCATCAGTATACGGTGGTTTTCCCAATATGCCACTGTATGGTTGCAAGCAAACCAGCACAGGTGAACTTCGGATAAGAATGGAATCTGCTCATATCTGTTGGTAATGCAGATTAATTTTTTTTCTGTAGTAGGTTTGCAGATACAATATAATGCTGTCCACAAGTTGTACATTCAGGGACAGATTTACAGATATTGGGGTTGGGGCAACATCAGGAGCATTTACACTGTTTCTTCTGTTATCACATGTTGCTATGACTACATAACTGTTCATTTTTATAAGTTAATCATTTTCTGCCATGTTTTTGTAATATTTTCAATAGCTATGTTTGTTTACTATATCATGACAGTCACAGCTGTGCTGTTGTCTGTCACTGACCAGTAAATTTGTGATGCATTCAACATACATGTAGTTGGATGTGAATGTAACTGTAGCAACACCAATTTTGTACTGTTGAAGTTGTGGTGCATTGGCTATATGTTTGGTCCTTACTTGTCAAAATATGCAATCATGTGTTTGTTCAACTCCAGCCATGTAGAATGGATTGATAGCTGTGCACATGTATGCTGATTATGTTAGGGCATATGGATCAGCTATTCAAACATGTTCTTTCTGCTTATCTGTACATGATGGTAATATAGATTACATGGATTGTTTTACATAACAGTGCACTGCAAATGAGAGATGAGGCATTAATTTCACATATGCTTTGATTATTAACATCAGTATGGGAATCCCTATATAAAATCTGAGATGTGTATATCACCCTGTCTTTCAGATGTCCAACCAAAATAGGAGGAACAATTTATCTCCTTTAAAAATGAAGTAACAATAGAAGCTCTGTGCCAGCTTGACTGGAGCATACTAGGATAGAAGAGCAATATTGTGAGGAGACATTAAGTGCTGTGGGATCTCACAAACATGATCAATGCTGCGGGTGGGCACAACAAATCCAAGGAAACCTGCAGGCAACATTGATTGGACATGATTCTCTATGCAGCCAACAGACTCAGTCACTATGAGAAGGAGAGAAATGCCATTAGAGGTGGGCCACTATTGTCTCCCCATATGAAATAATGATGTTCCCGGCCTCACACCACAACACCTGCCAGGATACCTAGGGGAGGTACTGTGGCAGGTGTTCCAGGATGTACAAGTATGCCCAAAGTTCACAAACACTGAAGCAGACTCTGATTCTCATTAAAGGACTTTTGTTCACAATTCTTACTTAATTTTTTATATTTTGTAACAGCAATAGAAGTACCCCATGTATGTGAAAACACCCCTGATGTGGACACAGAAGGTAAGTGTCATAATATGTTATCTTACCTACATAATGCATAGATAACTGTCAGCAACAGGTGTAATGTTGTATGTTTCAATTGCATTGCCCCATTAACATCGGAACATCTACACCACTTGTCAGGCCATTGTCTCCATATTCTGGGAGTGTGAGCCATAGCTATTGTGTGCCTCTGCCTGGGCATTTGAGCAGAGCACTGTACACTCACTAGGAACCAGGTGTTATGACTAGTATACTCACATGTTTTTGCCTGTGTGCCCTTTTAACCTACAGATATGTCTTTGTGCAACATGGAACATGCACCAACAGACACAGACTCAGTAATGTTGCTCATATTGTTGCTATAGTGCAATACTATTTAGCACACCTGGGTTCTAGGATACTAATGTTGGCTTGTTCTCTGCACAGGTACATCATAAGGACATCTACACTGTGTTTCACATAAGTGTCATCATATTCTGGAAGTATGATCCATACCTTCTGCGTGCCTCTGCCTTCTGATTTGACTGAGGAGTATCCTCTTATGTTGTTTATATGCCATTTTAAATTACAGGTTCGAATTTCCACCAGATGATTTTACCCCAACCAGGGATGTGCTTGGTAAGACAGTCTGTACAATGGCTATATTTCAATATTGTTAACTATATCTGTGACCGTCATGACTAACGTTGCCTTGTTCATCTGCATAAAATACCTGAAATCTTCATGACAGCATCGCCCATCTGGTATGTGTACATCTTATTTGCCGAGTGTTATACATCATGTTGAATACTACATGTGCCTACTACTGAGTTATATACTTTTCTCTTTTTACATGACAGTGGCATTTTAACCTTCACCAATGGCAGTGGAGTCAGACTTCACAGGTGGGCCATGTCAGGTAAGTTTTAGTAGTTGTATTCCCATTTTCCATTAGATTTCCTTGATATGTGAATGATATGATGTATCTCTGTTTATAGGGCATCTGCACCACACTGACTTGGTAAGTCCAAATTATCATAAGTATTGTAGTTATATGTTATCCAAAATGTCAGTCATATGGTGGTGCTTTGACTTCTGTAAATGTATATGACATGTGTCATCTGTCTTTTTTTTGACACACGTCCACTACCTGCATCCTACAGTAGCCTGTCCATTGAAGCTGAGGTGGGATGTGATGTGTCTCACTGTGATGACATGGCCAATGGCACATGGACCACTGAATTGTGTTCATTGTCTGGCCCAGAAGGGGATAGACATGTGATAAATAGTGTAACCTTTAATAGGAAGAATAGTGTGGCCAGCCATTCTGATGATGTGGGGACATCTGATAACAGACATGATGATGACCATGACCTGCTGTCCCATGTATACTCTGGTACTGATGTTGATACTTCTCCATGTCAGACTGATGTTGTCTTTTGGACTACATATGGGAGTGTAGCTGATGTGCATGGGCACATGTCAAAGGGTGTCCACTTATTATTACAGGCACATGAACGTTTGCTCTGACCTGCACACATTTGCCAATTCCACCAATACTGCAGCACAGCAGACACAGACAGATCATGGCAGCACTGGTTGCATGACATGACTGTGATATCTGTTGCAGGCTTTGCTGAAAGCCTTGTTTAGGCAGTGCTAGTGCAGTGCTGTAGTATGAACCAGATGTCATATTCTGTAACTGTACTGAGCAGATTAAATCCATGAGGAATATATACATCCTCTCATTAGACCCACACATGGCCCTCAGACATCACTGCATGTGCTGCAACACGCATGCACATCTGCTGTTGGTCAGTCAACTCAGAACCAAGCCTTCAGCTTGGCCAGCTAAGAACTTGGTTATATTCAACTGGAAGTATAAGAGAATTTAAGTACCTTTATCTGAACTTTTTTTTTAAAAAATACAGTATTTAATTTGAGTGTTGAAGGAATTTTTAACTGAAGTTATTCTGCTCTTCAGTAACTTGAACTGAAGCTAGTGTTGGCTGAATTTTGTTATTTGCTAGTAATTACAGGTGTGGGGGTAGCCACATTCTTTGATTTCCTGTCCTTGCATATTTAAACTGGTGCATGTGAAATAATTCCTGCTTTAAAACTTCAGCTTGGCCAGCTAAGAACTTGGTTATATTCAACTGGACGTATAAGAGAATTTAAGTACCTTTATCTGAACTTTTTTTTAAAAAAAATACAGTATTTAATTTGAGTGTAGAAGGAATTTTTAACTGAAGTTATTCTGCTCTTCAGTAACTTGAACTGAAGCTAGTGTTGGCTGAATTTTGTTATTTGCTAGTAATTACAGGTGTGGGGGTAGCCACATTCTTTGATTTCCTGTCCTTGCATATTTAAACTGGTGCATGTGAAATAATTCCTGCTTTAAAACTTCAGCTTGGCCAGCTAAGAACTTGGTTATATTCAACTGGACGTATAAGAGAATTTAAGTACCTTTATCTGAACTTTTTTTTAAAAATACAGTATTTAATTTGAGTGTTGAAGGAATTTTTAACTGAAGTTATTCTGCACTTCAGTAACTTGAACTGAAGCTAGTGTTGGCTGAATTTTGTTATTTGCTAGTAATTACAGGTGTGGGGGTAGCCACATTCTTTGATTTCCTGTCCTTGCATATTTAAACTGGTGCATGTGAAATAATTCCTGCTTTAAAACTTCAGCTTGGCCAGCTAAGAACTTGGTTATATTCAACTGGACGTATAAGAGAATTTAAGTACCTTTATCTGAACTTTTTTAAAATTACAGTATTTAATTTGAGTGTTGAAGGAATTTTTAACTGAAGTTATTCTGCTCTTCAGTAACTTGAACTGAAGCTAGTGTTGGCTGAATTTTGTTATTTGCTAGTAATTACAGGTGTGGGGTAGCCACATTCTTTGATTTCCTGTCCTTGCATATTTAAACTGGTGCATGTGAAATAATTCCTGCTTTAAAACTTCAGCTTGGCCAGCTAAGAACTTGGTTATATTCAACTGGACGTATAAGAGAATTTAAGTACCTTTATCTGAAATTTTTTTAAAAAAATACAGTATTTAATTTGAGTGTTGAAGGAATTTTTAACTGAAGTTATTCTGCTCTTCAGTAACTTGAACTGAAGCTAATGTTGGCTGAATTTTGTTATTTGCTAGTAATTACAGGTGTGGGGGTAGCCACATTCTTTGATTTCCTGTCCTTGCATATTTAAACTGGTGCATGTGAAATAATTCCTGCTTTAAAACTTCAGCTTGGCCAGCTAAGAACTTGGTTATATTCAACTGGACGTATAAGAGAATTTAAGTACCTTTGTCTGAACTTCTTTTTTTAAAAAATACAGTATTTAATTTGAGTGTTGAAGGAATTTTTAACTGAAGTTATTCTGCTCTTCAGTAACTTGAACTGAAGCTAGTGTTGGCTGAATTTTGTTATTTGCTAGTAGTAATTTAAAAGGTTTTTTTTGGGGGTAAGCCCACTTTCCCCCTTTGGATTTCCCTTTTTTTTTTCCTTTTTTTTTTTTTCAATTTTTTTTTAAAACTGGGTTGGGGGAAATTTTTGAAAATTT
>NC_056728.1:1288655355-1288742855 GCF_019279795.1 Protopterus annectens
GCATGCTGGGGGAGACAGATTCATAACCCAGAGACTGCCCATGTTATGAAATAGGCTACCATACGTGTCAAGCAGAGCACTTCACTGGCCCTCTTCAAGAGAAATCTTGACAAGTGGATGGGGAATTGAAAATTCACCCCAGGGATCACTCCAATGGCTTTACTCATCAGAGGCACTGGGAACTAAGGTCGAGTGGCACAATGCCAGAGTAATCTTATGGGCTAGGCTTGTAAAGGCTCCAGAGCCATTAGTCTAGTATACACCTATGAACCTATGAAAAGCATGTTTTCTCAGTCTTTCAGCATTTTTTGCTGAACTACACATTTCTTTGTTATCTGCTATACCACCATGAACAGATATGCCTCTGTATGCATACACATGCTGCTTATGGCATTTTAATATGGTGCTACACATGGCTCAGCCTCAACACTACATGCACTTTTGTGGCCATGTTTCCCTTTGTTATCCTATTGTTACCATGTACTTCCCTTGGGTGCCTTCTCACATCTGTCTGCTTATGCACACATATATACCTGTTTTGCTGTATCCCAAACAATGCTGCATGTTCGATGGCTGATGTGTGCTGGCTGTCATTGATGCTTTGCATGATTGAATGTATTCTTCCATCTAACTAACTCGTGCTATGGCAATAACCTGTGCATCATATTATTGCCTTATGTAAGACGCTCAATGTCAGGCATGTGATGTGAAACTTGTTTATGGTATGTTTCAGTTTTGCTGATCCTTGTCATGTTTGTCATTACTTATGCTGCTGTATGTTGTACAGTGTGTTGTATGACATTGTTGTACATCAATATGCTATGCATGTTACATAAGTGTTAGTGTACAACCCTTGCAATTAGGTTATGTTTGTACTCATACATTGTCATACACTGCATGGGTTTAGTTTTATTGTGGTACTGGCTACTGTATATCTAACTTCACACATTAGTTATCTGTATGATGATATCCTGCTTTACAATGGCAACTTCTGTTGTGCGCACCTTATGTGTGACACACACACACATCCCAGTATGGCCCTATTTGATGATGTAACTTCCAGAGAGTATTCATGTGGTGATGGTTTCCATGTGTATAATGTATTACCGTTGAATCATGTGCTTATGTTATGTATGATGTTCAATGGTCACAATTAATGGTTTCTTTCCATTAGTCATGTTCTGTGCTGCTGATGTGGGATAACACTGTGTGGACATCAGTGTTTACACAGTATACTTCTGTATATGTGACTTGTCATGACTCAAAGGTATGTGTCAGATGCTAGCATGTTGCCCGAGCTAGGACATATGGCTGTATCCTCCATCGTCCATTCCCATTTCATTTCACTCTCGTGTCCTCCTAATGATCCTGTTACAGCTCTGATAGTTCCACATTAGACATTTGAGGTTCTTGGGCAATTCACCCACACATGTGGCTGGTAGGCCACCATGTTTTGATGTTAGTGTGTTGTGCAGCATGGCACACACAGTGAACATCTTTGATGCCTTTTCTGGTGTGTATTGGAGTGCATCCCCTGATGTGTTCAGACATCTGAATCTTGCTATCAGTACAACAAACACCTGCTCAGTCATGTTTTATGTCAGTGTGTGCTCTGTTGTATGCATGCTTTGCAGGTGTTGGTGGGATTCTGTAAGGCATCATAAAACAAGGCTCCAGTGGATAACTGCAGTCACATGTTTTTAGGGGGATGAGAAGGAATATTTGTTCATCTTGTTCCCTGTTGCAATGTAGGTCTACTGTTTCCAGTATAGTAGTGGTCATGTACTTACCATATAGGAGCCCTTCTGATATTTTACCATGTTGGAAGCTCTCAGAGCACTTTCCCTCCAAATTGCTGCATCATAAACACTACCAGGCTACTTTGACATGATATTAATAATGGGCCATCTGCATAGCACACCATCTGATAACTGAGTGATAGTCCTCACTATCTATTGACATACTATTCCACATCAGGTACACCTGGGATGTGGATGCAGTCAATTGTACTGAAAACATAGGGAAGTTGGCAAATGGCCTAGAACTATTGCACAACATTTCTGCACTCCATGGCTGCTGTTTTTGGGAAGTAGATGCATTCATCCAGCTTGGTGAATATTACTGCTTGGAATGGTGAAAGAATGTGACCAGTGCATATATGGGACAAGCCTACAGCATCTCCCATATGCCACTGAAATTGCCTAAAGGCCAGTACCCACACTTAGGCACACTTTTGATTCTGCTGGTAATGTTTTTACCCCAGAGACTGTAAGTGTATACGTGAGGTGTAAACATTCTGCACACAGCCTGCACCAGCTGTCTATCTAATCTGTATCCATCTATTATGTCCTGTTCAGAGAGCTGGTTGCAGCCTGCTACAGTGCCTTGCTGGCTGCCTTCTGGGACACCTTTGCAGATCATCCTGTATTATGTCTTGCAGTACCCCAGTCTGCTCTTGTGCATTAAATGCTGGTTACATAATCTTTTTTTTTAAGTTATGTTTGCAAAATCCACAGGATAGCTTAGAAATTCACAGAAGACAGTAGCATTAAGGGTAAGCACAAATGGCTCCTGCTGAGTGCTTTTAGAAATCTGTCTGCAAAGTACTCTGTCACATTTAAATTTGTATGCATTTACTGTGGTATGGAATCCAGTGGGTGCCCAGGAAGTCAACAATTATTTTACTTTGAATAGGTAATTACATGGTTCTGTTTTCGTGGCTGATGTGCTGATGTCTTGCTTCAGCGTGGTGCACTGTCTGTAACTTTCTTTTGGAATCTGGCCCTATGTTTAAACATATTTGAGACTGGTACATGGGAGATTGTATTAAGAACAACAACAAAAATATGTCGGTATATTTTTTTAGGTCTAGTGCTAGAATTCTGAGAACACATTTTAAGATGAGAGAGGAAAGCTTTAACAACAAAACATGTCATTAAAGAGAGGGACATTTTAACAATAGAACATCTTATTATTTACATGATGCTATTATGTTGGAGCTATTACTGTGGAAGCTAATGGGCTTCCATGCCATGTTAAGTGCTCTATGTATTTATTTTTCTTAAAAATTGAACTCCAAGGGCTGGATACCAACATATTCATGGAACTTCTCAGAGTGTACGAAGTTCCATGCAAGACTGTCAGGAAGTCCAGTAAAATGCAAATGTGTCATGATCTGATGAACATATCCTAGCATAATGCAGAAACAACAAATGACAAATGCAACTATATCCACATAGTGTAAAATCATATCATGAAAAATAAAGTCCATAAGATGATATATTTCCATGAGCAATGTACATGTGTAACAGGTGAAATCTATGGAACATGGCAAGAAAATGCAGAAAACTGATAGAGTACAAATGTGCATCAGCAATACTCCAATAAAACTGCCAATATCCCAGTACATTGTGGATTTCATCATAAATCATAGTAATATATACACACTCACACAAACACACACACACACACACACACACACACACACGCACGCACATATATAGATAGATGTTTATATAGATATGGATATAGATAGATATATACAGACATATATATATATATATATATATATATATATATATATATTTTTTTTTTTTTTTTTTTTTTTTTCTCTGTGGAATCCATCATAACCCACAAAAAATTAAATACAAAAATTAAATATTTGTCAAGTGGCATCCATGGTCACATCACCAATGCAAACTGTAGCTAACAATGAGTATGGGACATGTGCGGGGAACATAAATAATACACACACCCAAGGGAATTGGGTGACAGCAAAGCAGATTTGAGGGTAAAAAAGAGGGGCACACAAGAGGGATGGCTGTTTAGGAAGGTTAGAAGGAGAGTCAGACAGGCATGGACGAATTTGTTTTGGCAGAAATAGGCCCTATTTTTTGGGGGGGTTGGATAACAGAAGGTATGGGAAGGACACAGAAAGAGGAGGTAGGAAAAAGGGTGGGCACAAACATATAACAAGCATAATACAGAACAGACCAAGGCCAATAATACACATAAAGGAATAGGTGAGGTACACATATAACACGCATATAGACTGCACAACATGAGTTCAGGAAAGATGATGAAAGCAGTAGGGATGTTTACTAGCCATGGTGCACCTCAATAATGTATTACATACGCATGCACAAAGCAAGCTGAGATATTGCAAACTGTGTGACAGTCATACCAAAAGGAGTACAGCTAGTGGTAGGCATATGCCACAGAACAGTAATTGGGATTGCAAAGAACAGCAAATATCACCATCCATTAGGCTTTTGGCAGTGCAAGAGTAAATAAAGCAACACCAAAGCTGAGCAAATCCAGAAAAGGAAATGTAGAAGAAGAAAAGATAAGGACAGATCATAAACTCCAACCCTGCTTGCAAGAGGCAAGCAATTTTGCAAACAGCCAAGCAGCAGTACTGCTGCAAAAGAGTTCTGTGGCTGTGTAGTAAGCCAATAACTATACACACCACAAATTAAGACATGAGAAATGAATTCTTGTTGTTGAAGTAAACAGAACATACCAGAACCAAAACAGACGGTGTTCAGGAATGCAGTGTAGATATATGATGTCACATAAGCCAAACTGAAAGAACATTCAGCACGCATACTCCCACCAATGACATGCAGTTTTAACTTTCTATGTAGAAACCACATGATGATATAGATACATTCCAAAATACCATAAGAATATGAGAAATTAAGAAATGTAAATCTGTGCATTCATGTTTATGCATGATGTATGAAATGTATGTGAGAGGAATACACAACACACAAGTAAAACATGAACACAGGCAGAAATATCACAATGTCCACCACAGAGTGTGAATATACATTGCATGTGTATGACAGCATATCATGGTTGCAGAATGTCCCAAAAGCAGATTCTACCTATGGACCAGTGATGATACAATACGCAAAGGTGCACAAAAACATACATATATGCCATGTAAATGTGTAACAAATACCAAAAAGCTGTAAGGGGGAAAGGGAATGGGCAAAAAATGCCCAATGTATTTAGGAAATGTATGAATGAAATAACAGTCTCATAAAAACACAGGACATGCATGTCCAAGTAAAAACATCGCACATACACGTGTCCACAACACAAGATGAACTGCAAATTCCCTGCAAGGTGCATGCATCAAATGGCCAATGTCTGACACATGTGCATCTGTGATGCTGTTAACATGTTCATTTACAAATGACACAAACAGCACAGTAACTTGCAACATGTAAACAGCATAGGTACATAACAAAAGTTGGGCTGAATATCACATACCTCTATCTATCTATCAGCCTATATACTACCATACAAATATATGGCAACAGGTTGCACAACCACAAAAAGTGATAATATTACATATAAATGTGTATGACTGATGTGTCTTGTTGCTGTTAGGGCATACAAACATGCAACCATGCAAAGCAAAGTAGGCATATTATACAGAAGGAAAACTGCTCTGGCATGTAAACATGAACCGAGAACAAGGTGTACACATGTCAAAAGAGAAGCTAGAGTCACAGTACAGTGATGTCATGCCATAATAACATATCTAAACAATACAGTACTTTGTTACATGTACCATTAATATGACACTGTCATAAAATGACAGAATCAGCGTGTTGAATGTCAATCCTTGCCATTAATGCCATATAGCAAGGAGAGAGGCTATGTAAAGGTGAATGCTTGAAGCATAAATGATGAAAATAGAAGACAACTAGGTAATACATGGCACACAAAGTACCATGAAAAAGTGCAGTCAAGTGCAAAGTGCCAATTGGATTTTGGGATACAACAATGTCACAAATGTAGCAAATATCATGATATGACATGTCACATATGACATAAAATCATTGCAACAACAATGTGCTCAGTGTATGCGCAGATATCAACCATGTGCGTATATTCATAAGAGAATGGCACTGTAGTGTTACATGTATGGAATGTCATAAAACTAACTATAATGTGCTACACATGTCATATGTCATCAGCTTTGCATGTAGCCAAATATGCAATGTCAACAGAGCAAGTGTGAGACATCAGCAGACTGCAAACTGCATCAGACCTATTTGTCACATACAAGGTCCTACTGGATCAGCAAGAACAATCTCATGGGCCACTACATGGAGATGAGGTGGGCTGCATAAAGAATGCAAGAATATTTTTTTCTGAATGTCCATAACACTATCAGATGCACAAATGGCTGCATATGAAGTTCATGCAACACAATGGTTATAATGGCAGTGACATCTTTGCTAGTGTCATAATGCAGATAATGATTTAGTCCCATAAGATCTGGATTATGAAAATTGCATCATGAGGTATATATTACAAGCCTAACTGAAGTATCAGATTTGTGCACAAACTTGCAGTTACTAATGAAAGATAACCAACTAGAAATATACCGTGTAGCCCAACATGAGTGGAACATATAGACAACAATTTAGGTCAAGAGGGCATGCCTTGATGGGGTTGATCATCATGAATGATCTCTTTGGCAATCTCCTGGAAGGAGTTATACATGGTCACTGTCATGTCCTGGAAGAATGTCCTGCATCTGTGTCTTGAGTACATTCATGACCACATCACTTATCTAGTCCCTCATGATTTTCAGGCTGGTATGTTGGAGATCACCATTGCTATTGGTCTTTTGGAATGATGGCACTTGCTTGTCAAAGTCCTTCCTCCTCCTCCTCCTCCTCCTCCTTCTCATCATCATCATCATCATCCTGCTGTACCCCTGGTCCTCAGAGTTGGAGTCAGCTGGAAGAATATGAGGAAGTCATCATAAGGTGGATGGACTGGCATGGGTCCTGGACTCAGTAACATAGCAATAAATGTAACTCATCAATATAGTAACAAAAATCAATAATGGTAAAAGATGGCATTATGTACAACAATATAACAGATCCATAGACTGTGTACAGTAGTGATTTATTACTCATGTGATGTGCCACTATGTTGAGCATCAATCCATCTGTATTGTTATTATCACAGCATGCACAATATCCAAGCCTAAAACAGTATGCATGTGTCTGCTATGTCAATCAGATTGTTAAGGACACAGCATTTGCAATATGTCCATGTCATACATAATTCAGTCATGCAATCGAATAAATGAGTCAGACAACATCATTATCTAATTGGGAAAGAAAACACATCATGTATGTTTATGTGACAGTGTAGTGTCTATTAATGTCATAGGTGTGTAAGAAGGCATGTCAGTAGTAATATGAGTAGTAAAATGAAAAGACATAGGACACAGCTGTGCTCATGTCAGAATATCATATAAAATGGGCTGTAAAGGAGCACATACACACACACACACCAATACTTGAATATATATGTGCGCATTTCACATGTTGAGGAATACTGTAGTCAGAGTTATCAATATTGCGTAACCTTATGCAGTTACAATATCTAAGAAGGTATACTAATATCACTGAACAAAGATAGCTACACTATCTAATGACTATAGTCATATGCCGTGCACACACACACATCAATATCAATAGTTTTATCAACTCAATTATATGATGCATAATGAACAACATCAATGATTCACATACATGAGTATTGTCCTGAAATTATAAAACTAACTTTACTGCCCTGTAAGGATGATTAGCACATTCAGAAGAAAAGCTGTCATGTTGTACACATCACATACCAGGCATAAGGCCATATGCAGCATTACCATCATCACAAAACATAGATGGCAACAATCCAGAAGGAATCAGAAAAGGACTGAGCGCATCCCTCAAAATAAGCTACACAGTGGCATTAACTTAAAGAAATCATGTGGGAAAGAAGGAAAACATCTGTTGTAATGTGTATGTTTGTTAATAACAACATGCCTTATGTCTGAACAACACACAAGTGTAACAATAATAAATACTATTATTTTACTAATAAGAATAAAGCGCAAGCCACCCAGGGATAAATGCTCCAAAACCAATTGCAATTAAAGAAATAAAGAAATAAATGATGGCACTTAGGAGAAACCCAGCATATAAAGCAGTCTTCAGCATCAATATAGTCCCAATAGGAAGACAAAAGTCTGTATTGTTGATTCATCCAAGAAATAATCCACCATAAATAAAACCAGATATGTTTATTTAGGCACATAAAAAAGGTAAGCGCTTTCACCAGAAGGCTTCCTCAGACCTTTAACAAACAGAAATACAAACTGTTGGACATGTATAGCAGGTGTTCAATTAAATAATTAGCTAGATGACATCATCATGAATTCTTTCAACAAATTCTTAAAGTCAAAGGCATATAAGAAGCATTTCTCTTACATATGACTTGTTCATTATAAAAATAATATTCTGAAAATATCCAATCGCAACTATATATAATTATATAAAACTTGTATTAAAACTTCAGTAAAAAATAATAGAATTATACAAATCTGATATAAAACTAAAAGCTAATAATGTAAGGGTTTTACCTAACAAATAATCTCCTGTTTTTCAAAACAGGTTTAAGTGAAATTTTATCATTCAAGCCCGGGCTGACTTGTGCCTTGAGTCTAACAATCCATTTAATCTCTGTTCTTTCTGTATAGTTTCTGATATCTCCCCCTCTAAGACTGGGGTTATTCACCTGGAGAACCATGCATTTAAAGGTGTGATTGATATCTGTGGCAAGAACATGTTTGGATAAAGCATTATTACTAGACTGGATACGTATTTGGTAAAGGTGTTCTCGTATCCTGTCCCTGAACCTTCTATCAGTTTTACCTACGTAGAAGGCAGGGCAGGAAGTGCACATTGCCATATAGACTACGTGTTCTGTATTGCATGTAGCACTAACCTCAAACTGAAAACATTCAGAAGTAATCAGATGGACAAACATATTGTAATTAAAAATATGGGGACAAAATGGGCAGTTATTGCATGGATATGTACCATTTTTACGTGGACTATTACTAACGGCTTCCATTGTATTGGGATAGCATAAAATTCTTTGGAAATTCTTCTTATTTTTGAAAATGAACTGTGGATGCTCACCAACAATATCTTTAATTAATGGATCAGCAGTCAGCATCCTCCAATGTTTAGAGATGATCTCTCTGACTTCATTGAAGTCATGCGTATAAAACAAAAAAATTTCTGTTTAGTCCTTACATCTTGATTTATTCCTCTGTTGTTATGAGGACTGGAATATACAGTTGCACCATGATCCGAGAAGTATGGGATAGCCCTATCACTTCTATTTTGTTCTACGCTTTGGTAACAACTGTGTATTTCATTTATATTATAGGATCTAGCTAACAATCTTTCTTTAAGATCAGTTTAGTTCATTCTCATATCCCTCTTTGGTTGGATTCAACCTGGAGGCCCTAACAGCCTGCCCTTTAATAATATTATTGAAAACAAACTTCGGGTGCATACTCCTTCTGTGTAATAGGGTATTCCTGTAACAGGATTTCCTATGCACGCCAGTATTGAGTTTACCATTGTCTAGTCTCTCTATATGCACATCCAAAAAATTAATACTATAGATGGATTCATTCATTGTAAATGTTAAATAATTCGTAAGTGAATTAATTTCATTAAAGAAAATGTGCAACTCATTTTTGCTGCCCGTCCACAAAAGGAAGAGGTCATCTACAAATCGTTTGTAAAAAATTACAGAATTCTGGAAACTATGCAATGAAAATAAATACTCCTCTTCCCACATAGCCATCACCAAGTTGGCGTAGCTATTGGCACAAGATGAGTTGCACATTGCAAATTAAACAGTTCTACATTGATAATTACACTTTTCTTTAAATCTTCCAATGTATTATAAACCCTTATGACATGGCTGTAAACATCTTCCAGCAAAATAGGTATATAAAATTTCTTATCATCAAACATTTCATGCATTAAACTAGTATAACCATGCATATCCATTACTACTACAGGCCTGCCTTTGTCGGCTGGCCTGATAATGATATTCTTGTCATTTTTTAATCTATATGGATTATTTCTTGGATGATTCAACAATACAGACTTTTGTCTTCCTATTGGGACTGTATTGATGCTGAAGACTGCTTTATATGCTGGGTTGCTCCTAAGTGCCATCATTTATTTCTTTATTTATTATTACTATTATTTTACTATTATTTATATGTAAAGCGGTGAGGTCTGCAGTGGGAGTGACGGATACGTTTAAGGTGGAGGTGGGATTACATCAAGGATCAGCTCTGAGCCCGTTCTTATTTACAATGGTGATGGACAGGTTGACAGACGAGATCAGACAGGAGTTCCCGTGGACTATAATGTTTGCAGATGACATTGTGATCTTTAGTGAGAGTAGGGAACAGGTGGAGGAGACCTTGGAGAGGTGGAGATATGCTCTAGAGAGAAGAGGAATGAAGGTCAGAAGGACTAAGACAGAATATATGTGTGTGAATGAGAGGGAAGATAGAGGAATGGTGAGGATGCAGGGAGTAGAGGTGGTGAAGGTGGATGAGTTTAAATACTTGGGATCAACAGTTCAGAGTAATGGTGAGTGTGGAAGAGAGGTGAAGAAGAGAGTACAAGCAGGATGGAGTGGGTGGAGAAGAGTGTCAGGAGTGATTTGTGACAGATGAGAACCAGTAAGAGTGAAAGGGAAGGTCTACAAGAGGGTAGTGAGACCAGCTATGTTATATGGGTTGGAGATAGTGGCATTGACAAAAAGGCAGGAGTCAGAGCTAGACGTAGCAGAGTTAAAGATGTTAAGATTTGCACTGGGTGTGATGAGGGTAGACATGATTAAGAATAAGTATATTAAAGGGTCAGCCCAGGTTGGAAGGTTTGGAGACAAAGCCAGAGAGGCAAGATTACGTTGGTTTGGACATGTGCTGAGGAGGGATGCAGAGCATATTGGGAAAAAGATGCTAGGGATGAAGCTGCCAGGTAAGAGGAAAAAAGGAAGGCCTAAGATAAGGTTTATGGATGTGGTGAGAGAAGAAATGCAGGTGGTTGGTGTGCCTGAGCAAGATCTATGAAAAATATTAGTACTGTCACATCAGTAACAGCATAGATATGCATGAACAATGCATATGCTGAAACTTCTTCATATGTTATATATTATTTAGTACATTGTGTATAATATATAGTATATAGCATATAGTGTGTGTGTGTGTGTGTGTGTGTGTGTGTGTATATATGTATATATATATATATATATATATATATATATATATATATATATATATATATATATATATAGAGAGAGAGAGAGAGAGAGTTTTGAGATATGAGAGAGATGTGTGTGAATATGTACATATATGGCATTTGCAAATAAAAGTACATGTCATCTGCTGACCTGTGTTGTGTGACAAATGCTGCCCAAATTAAACATTGCACAGTCATTATTGTTCAAGGGATTGTAGGCCTAGACAATATGCATTGACATTAGTGGCATAGAAATGTCACGTACTGCAACACAGAGATGACCTTACAGAAGTTCTGTTTAACAAAACATGCTTCAATGGCTAAAAGAAGTCAAGCAGGGCATTACAGAAATAAAAAGATTGCAATGTTCACATATTTCTAAGTCAGCCAAAAGTTGATGTATGTGAACATTTATTACTGAACATTTAAGACTAAGCTTACATATTTTGTTTTTCTATATTGCAAGGGAATCACAGCAATATATTTGTTATTAAACTACATTGTATGGAGCATCTCAAAGTCTTGCAGGTAACAAAAAATTGTGTCAACATCTGCAGAGTAGACAAATCATATATTCTTACACCGAAATGAACACTGCAGTGGAATCACAACATGATCCTTGGTAATAAACTACATTGAATGGAACATCTCAAAGTGTTTCAGGTATCAAAAAAGTCAGCCATCATCTATGGAGTAAATGAATCATATATTCTAACTCAGAAATTATACAATGACTGGCCATTAATATTCCAAAATGTCAGCCCAATCAGCTTGGCCATTGTAAATCGCAGCATACACCAATGAAAAAAGGTCCAGTCACCCAGACTTTTTTCCATTGGTATACATTAACTTTTTTTTTTTTTTTTTTACAAAAAATAAATAAATAAATAAATAAACTGAAATCCGGACTCCAGACATAGCAGATAGACAGTACAGAGAAAATAGTACGAAAATCAGATATATTATTCAAAATAAAAGACACATGCCTGATTTTCCTTGTACTTCCTCCATTCTGTCTCTCTCCTACTCCTAAATTTTCCAAAACTTTTTTTTTATTTAAAAAAAAGAAAAGAAAAATGGAGCAACGGAGACCTTCTTTTCTCCGTTGTTTCCTTTCCAAAGCACTGAAGTACTGGATATGTGTGGGAATGCAAGTCCCATACACATGCTCAGTACATCAAAAAAGGCAACAGGATATATACCAGCTGTGGAAGGACAGCACAGCACTGTTATACAAAGACATTATTTAAGAAAAGTAAGTATTTTTTCTTAAATAATGTCATTGTATAATAGCAATAACTGACTCCATGGTGTGGTATATTAAGATTTACCCACGGCTGGCTTTATTTAATCACTCGGGCTTCGCACTCATGATTAAACCACACCAACCGTGGGTAAATCTTAATATACCACACCAATGTCCTCGGTTATTTTTAATGACTGTACAGAAACTCTGTTCAATAAACCATGCATACATGTCTAACAGAAGCCAAGCTGGGCATTGCAGAAATAAAATGATTGCTTGGGGAACATATTCCACAGACACACAACAAATAGGGTGCAAATTACTGTTGGTATCTACCCTTGAACTATACCACAGTTAGAGAAGACATCTGCACATTTGCTGTAAAACAAGTGTAATTCCATAACTCACTCATTTTTAATGTATGCTCACCTGCAATGTTCAGATATTTCTAACTCAGACAGCAAGTACTGCATGTGAATAGTTATTAGTGAACAATTAAGATTGAGCTTACATATTTTGTTTTTCCATAAGTATTGTAATCACAATGGCATCCATGTTAGTAAACTACATTGTATGGAATAATTTTGAAGTGTTGCAGATAATGACGAAATGAGTATTCATCCCCACCCTATATGCTGTAGGAGTTAATGAACTTGGACAACAAAACGTGTTCTAATTTTCATACAACAGTACCAGACCATGCAACACAGTCATACTATATGAAGTTAATTAAAATAATTTAATGCATAAGCAACCTTATCACCAATGAGTTGGTAGGTTTTGAACCCACTGACATTTAATTTTACTTTGTACTGCTACACTGTTTACCCAGTCAAGCTAATGGACAGCACATGTCTTTCAGTTTAATAAATACCCCTGTTAATGAGATGGCTCAAACACATACAGTTATGAATGAGACATGCTATTACTGTGCATTCCTGCACACTGGCATTTCTGGCCTTGCTTATTTGTGGATAATTTCAGGATGTGCAGTCAGACGGCCATTAATGGTTTACTATTACATCATATTTTTTATTACAGCTAACTTACTTATAGTAACCCATATATACATTGAATACTTAGGAATCAAGAATCAGTATTGGACAATATCTGTTCAATAAATGTTAGTAAATAATAAGTGTAAGGTTTGGAAAATGGTACCTACTGCACTCAAGTGGAGGTTGTCATGGAACCTCAGCAATCCTCTGTTGCAGTTGTTCCTGGTCCATATGATGAAGCTTGTTGTACTGGTTGTGGACCTGCTTGCCAGTTCTGAATATACTGGTGCTTTTTCAGAAATTACTGTCAATCTGGTTCCATATGCCTATCAATTCCATTAGCATGCCCATATACTTTGCTCAGGATCCATGCAGCCTGCCAGCATCTGGAGGATCTCTTTGATGGACCAGTTTGGCATTTAGTAGCACCATGGCATATTCTCCATTGACATAATCTTAAAACTGAAGAAAAGGGTTAAATAGAACACCTTGTACAAAATGCTTACTGAGATACCACTCAGTTTGCAGGTAGCAAGGGTATGGTCTGAAAATGTATCAATATCACTTTTTAAAAGTGGTCCACATAGGGTTGTAGCTGCCTGTTGGTGAGCATTTGGTATGTGTCTTACAGATGTACACAGTCAATGCCAACATCTGAGCATTTGCGCTTGAACACTGTACACTTATGTCAAGCTTTTGCTTAATATGCCAAGATATAGAACTTATCCGAACATTTGCAGATGTGATTCCAAAACACTGCATGCTAATGAGGCTCATTAATTATGTATGGCACAAATAGTGCTTAATATCTTTTTACACTAAAATAACCTCACTGTTACTTATAGCTTCCTGATTTAAACTAACTGTAAGATAAACTGCCATGGAGTCAGCTGCTTGTGGTGTTGTTGTGGACTACTTTGCTTTGTATTATTCTATAGTGTTCATAATGTCCTGTGTGTACCTTGTAAACCATATTTCAAGCAGTTTGCAATGGGAAGCTGTCTGAACATCAATATGTCAGGGAAGTAAATAGCGTGGGAAGAAATAGCCAGGGAATTGTTATGGCTAGGCTTGTATAGGCCCTAAGGCCGATAGCCTAGTACCAACCTATGAACCTATGAATCTATATGAAGGGTAGGTGAAGATTTCCCCATATGCATGCATATCATTGCCAGGGGGGGGGGGGGTTCCCATATGTAGGTTTGTAGATGCAAGTCTCATTGGCCTTGATGAACTGTAGATATGGACAGATTCTGACCATATTGCCAGAAATGCAGTTTAAGCTATAAGTGTACATCATTGTTTGCAGATAACAACAGTTTACAGAAGTGTCCACAAAGGATATGTGTAACTTTTGTTTTATTTGAGTGTCAACAAAACATATATACAAAGTATGATTTGCAAATATTCATTAGTTCTTGCTCTTATGTTGGAAGCTGGCATGCCATTCAGTGGGAGTGGAGGACATTGAGATGAGTTAGCTTGTTGCTTTGTTTTTATTTTCACATCTAGCCATCAGTGCTAAGATGTTCATGTTCATATGCTTTTATTGTTCTGCAGTGCTGTTTGACACAGTGCTACATATGTTAATTGCATTAAAGGATGTGACACCATTGTGCTCATCTTTGTTATTCTGTTTGATATCCCCAATGGTTGAAGGTGACATGGCAGGGATAGTTGGCTCTACATAGAACTATAACTGTGAATAATGCAGAGCTGCTTCTGCTGAAGTGATGGTGTAATGGTTATATGACTAGCTTATGACTATCAACCTTCCCACCTGAACTAGGTTCTCAGCCCACCTCTGCATTCATGACATATCCTAAAATGTGGAATGGAGAATTTGTTTTGCACATGTAGGTTTTACATTTCATGACATATACATAGTACTTGCTACATGTTGTGTATGCTTATCTGTACATTTATTTTATTTGACATTTGTTTACTGGGAAAATCTGATTCAGAACAAGTGGAGGTCTGGGGAGAAATGCTCCAGATGCATGTCTTTGTAATGTGGGAGTAACCCGGAGCACATGTAGAAAACCCACATGAATGCAGAAAGGACATACAGACTCCACATAGAAAAGCTGACAATCGAACCGGAGACCCTCTTGCTGTGAGGTGGCAATGTTAACTGCTGCACCACTGTGCCATCCAGATGGCTATACACATAGCATCTGTTCTTTTGCATAGCATTACAATGTATATGAGTGGTGTTACATCGACATACGACAAATCGACATATGATTTAAATGTTGATCTGTCAATGAGTGCATTACATGCATACATCCAGATATGTACAATTCACCTTATACAGATGTTTATGAGAAATAGACATGATAATGTTTTCTACAGGAAAATGAAGTTGTTTAGGAGGTGCTGTTGCAACACGGCATAAAATTGTTAGGACAGATGGGTCATACATGGTGGGTGGAGTGACATCACAAATATGATGAAAAATATGTGTGGTTGTAACCAGCCAAGTGAGGGTTGTCAGCACTGCTGATCTGACATGATCTTCCATGTAGCCTAACAGACTCCACCTCTATGAGAGGGAGAGAAATGCCACAGGTGCTAGGCCACCTTTGTCTCTCCTGGATGAGATGACAATGATATTCCTGACCTCCCACTATATCACCTGCCAGGATCATTGCATTCCTAGGGGAGCAATTGAGACTGGTATTCCAGGATGTACAGGTTTGTCCACCATTCACAAACACAACAACATAATCCAGTTGTAATTCATGGGCATTCATTCTCACATGTCTTATCTGTTTTTATGCATGTCACAGTAAAACAATAACATTGTGTAATACTGAACATCACCGCTAAGTAAAGACCTTTTAAAACTGCTAGCATGTTCTATTAAAAATACATTGCTTAGGTGACACTGTACACAAAATTTGTACTGATGTTCTATTCACTTGCATATAGCCATCAACATCTGGCCAATACCATCATAGATCAGGTACATATCTCTGTAGTCAGTTAGGCTGAAATATATCATTTACCTGCACTACCTGATGATAAGAGTGAGATGCACTCACTTATTGCTTGTGTTCCACTTTAACCTACAGGTTCAACACAGCATAGATTGCTGTTCACCTCATCTGAGTATAACAGACCTGGTAAGCCAGTCTATATAGCTGCTATACTGCAATACCTTTAAGTGTCACTGTGATCATTATGCATAATGTTGTTTTATTCAGTTGCACAGAGCCATCAACATCTGGTCAATATTGTCACACATCAGGTACGTGCCTCTGTGTATCCTTTGCCTGTCACTACTTGAAGTTAATTGTGAGATGTACTCACTTGTTGCTTGTATTCTACTTTAACCTACAGGTTTAACACAACATAGATGGCTGGTAGCCTCATCCAAGGATGATAGACTTGGTAAACCAGTCTATATAGCTGCTATGTTACAATATGCCTGCTGTGCTGACCACTGCCTACTCTACATGATAGTGGTTGTCAACTCTTTGATGTCACAGGCTTTTTCTGGCCATTTATCTGGTATAAGTGCCTGCCTTCTTGTTGTGTTATATTGCACATATTTGTCATTGTGATATTTTAGGTAGTCTATTGAGAACTCCATTGCTGAATGTAACAATCACCTTGCTTCCATTTTAGCAGCTCTTACAAGCTGACATACAGCAAGCATTTCTCCTAATCAACAGTGTGTTACCTTATTCTTGCAGTGTTTAGTTATACCTTAAACATTCCACTGTTCTCCCATTACTGCATGCACAGGTATACTTCATTGTAAGTACCAGTGACACTTGTCACGTTATTCTGATAATACACATGCCTCCGCCTCAGTACAATGTGCACCTCTGTTTTTATTTTCACCTTTGATATCCTCTTGCTGAAGTGTATTTTGCATGTGTGCCTTTCCATATGGACACACACATCTATACCTGGGTTGCCATATCCAAAACAATGCTGCACACTCCATGGCTGATGTGCAATGGCTGTCATTGATTCTTTGTTGAATTGCATATTTTTCTGCATCTGGCTGACTCATGTTATGCATTATAATGTTGTTTTATGTGTGACAATCTGGAATAGGTATGTCCCGTAATACTTATATGTGTCATGTGAGTTATGTGGCTTTGTTAACAGCATTGCTATGTTGTTACTATTTCAGCTGCAGGCTGCTGTATAGGGTGGTGTACTAAGGTGTTACTCATTTCAATGACATGTTATTGTACAATCCCTACAGTGAGGTTCTGTTGGTTATAGTACACCCCCCCGTGCATGATTATACAGATATTGAGGTAATGACACTTATACTGTTACCAACACACACACTAATTATATGTATTATGGCATCCTACCTGGCCAACAGCACCTTCTGTTGTGTGCACCTTAGGCATCCCACACATATGCCAGCATGGCTGCCTCTGGCGACATCCCTTGCCTACAGTGATTCTGTGGTGAATGTTATTCTGTAGCCATCCAGATGTGTTCAGTACTATAGCTCAAATAGCTGTATTAGGTTTTGCAGTTAGTAATGTGGTCATGGTATGTATGATGTTCAGTCTGGATAACTAATGACCTTTTTTCCAGTAGCTGTGTTCTTTGCTGCTGTAATAGGGCAGCACTGGTGACATCACTGAGTTATCTGTTTCCATTTGTATGCGTGGTTTGTCATGACCCAATGTTCTGAGCGAGACGCAGCATTATTGCCTGGGCTAGTATTTACAGCTGCAGCCTGTGTCATCTATGCCTAGTTTTCTCACCCTTTGTCCTTCTGATCATCCTGTGACAGCTTGGATAGTACCATGACAGACATTTGTGATTCTTGGGGTAGGTGACCCACACTGAAGGCTAGCAGAACACCATGGGTTTATGTTAGCATGTTGTGCACCATGGCACATGCAATGATCTATTGCAGTGCCTTTTCTGGTATGTACTGGAGTATCCCTGGATGTATCTGAATCTTGCTTTTACCATTCCAAACACACACTTGATAGTGTTCCATGTCATGATGTGCACTCGGTTGTATGCATCCTTACAGGGTATTTATGTCTGTATGGTATCATAAGCCAGGGCTTCAGTCAGCAAAGACAGCCAGATAATTGTAGGAAGGAAAAGATACATATTTAGTCCTCATGGTTACTGCAGACAGGTTTAGATTCAGATTACATCATAGCTTTGGTTCAGTACTTACTACTGAGGAGCCACTCATGAATTTCACCATGTTGGAAAGTAGTCCTCAGATCACCTTCCCTCCATATTGCTGCATCATACACACTAGCAGGGTGTGTTGCCTTAATACTGATAATGAGGCTAAATGCAAGCACACAACCTAACAACAAAGCAATGGCCATCCCTTTCTACTGATGTAGCATTCAGCATCGGGTACCACTAAGGTTTTGACTTGGACATGAGTTCAGTTAATTGCACTGAGGACAAAGAGGAAGTTGGTAATGGCATAGAACTGCTCCATGGAAGTCCTGCTCTGTACACCTGTTTTTGAGAAGTGGATGAATTAATCCATTTTCCTGTGCATTACTGCCAGGAACTGAATTAGAATGCAACTGGCATCTGCCTGGGACACTCCTACAACATCACTCATATGGTGCTAGAATGTCCCAGAGGCCCCTAAATCCAAACTCAGATACACTTTTGTTTCTACTAGGACTGGGTTACCCTGCAGACTGTGTGAATATATGTGGGGTGCACACAACCTGCACCAGCTATTTGTTTATCCTGTATCTATCTATTAGTTTTTCATGAGAGAGCTGGCTTAATTGTAGTCTGGCTTACTGCCTTGCAAGCTGCGTTCTGGTACACTGAATGCAGCTTGCATTTTTTTTTTTTAATAATACTTTGTGAACACTGCAGTATTAAATCCACAAAGTGAGGTCCTTGTCGGCAGCAAAACCAAACACAAAATAAGATGAAAAAACCTTAACGCGTTTATTTTAAAACCAAGACGTTTTCGCCACGGCAATCCGTAGCCTCTTCAGAGATAAAGTGAACAATTCAAACACACACTCCATTAAAAACAGCACAAAAAGGAAATGACATCTTCAAATTTCCTCAGAGCAGCAATCACCTTTTAAAAAGGCAGTAATCACACGCAATATAAAGCTACAGTTCACAATATTAGTTAATACAATAGCTAGTGTACAAGCCTTATATAACACATGTACAGAATAAACTTTAAAAGATACTAATAAATAAAAATTAAAAATTAACATAAAAAATAATAAATTATAAATTAATGAATCTCACATTTAATAGGGCCAACTATACTACCGGGAATACCTGCAGTGTGTATATGTATAAATACCTTTGCAGGAGGGTTAAATTACCTGTTATACAACATAATACTGTCATTAAAAAAACAAAATGACAAAGTATTGAACCAATAATTAACAGGTCACTTCTATAGAGTATAAAAGGACTTTCTTACTATGTACCCCTATCTCTAATATTAGATGTTTTAACTTCTAATAAATCAATGTGCTCCTGTACGCCCACTAAAAACTAAAGGGTCTACCCTATTATTTACCCTATGTCTACAAGACACTGACAGTAGGTTAAATATAAATTACCTAAAGTAACTTTTTAGCTTTAAGACAGGGGCTATGTTACAGTTGCTGTTCAAGCCTGGATCCCTAAATGCGTCAAGGCGTAACTGCCATTCTAGCTCCCTGTTTTCTAAAATCAATGAGAAGGGACCTCCCCTAGTCCTTAATGGTACATGGTCAATGGCCATAAATTGGAAACTGTGACCAGGGTTTAAACCTATATGTTTTGCCAGTGCATTGTCGCACTTGTTGTTTTTAATGGCGTAAAGATGTTCATACATACGGTCCCTTACACGGCGATCCGTTTTACCGATGTAAAACGCCTGGCAGCAATTACACATGGCGATGTAAATAATAGATTTACTCTCACAGTTTAAAGTGAAACGTATGTGGTACTTCCTATCCCTGATCATAAATGTCTCCCTGCAGTATTACTTAAGAATTTGTGATAAATAGCAGTAGTGCTTCAATAAAATATTTGGTGCACTACTCTCAGGCATTTTATTGTTGGTAGATGTACACTTTGTGTTTTGGAATCAGGCAGATGTGCTCGGTCTGCAGTTCTCCTACTCTGAATAAATTATTACTTGCTGTTGTCTTTGTATCAGTTACAGAATCAAATTGACTGCTAATATGCCAATTTTTTTCCTTTGGACCAATGCACTGCATGCAGTTTTCTTTTGGAATCTGACCCCAGGTTCTCCAAGAATCATAGTAAAAACTACTCCACCACACGAATAAGAAAAAAAAAACAAACAGCAAGAAGCAGGACCATACAGCAAAAATGTTTACATTTTTTACCCCACCACTGGTACCTCGGCCATTCCCACACGAATAAGAAAAAAACAAACAGCTGAAGTACCAGTGGTGGAGTAAAAAATTCAAACTTTTTTGCTGTGTGGGCCTGCTTCTTGCTGCTTGTTTTTTTCTTGCTCCAAGAATCATACAGATGAGCAAGAGCAGATAAAGTTGTTGAAATTTGGTTATAAAAATGTTCTGCTCGGTGTGATGTGGAGAAATAGTTATGTTGTTTATGAAAAGGTTACCTTGTACATTGATAGATTTATAAAGTTTAAAAAGATTTAGAAAGGTCACTGATTAGCTTTACTTAATGTTTATCTTTCATTAGGAGCTAAAAATATATTAAGATATAGTTGTGGGAATGTATGTAGGAATGAATTACTATTTGAGTAGGACTAGAATAAGGTCCACCCATCGGGAGTGGTACAAGGAGGATATACAAGTTATTCATGTATCTTTGGGATTGCTGATACATATAATGAACTGTAGGATCCAACAATTGTTTCCACCTATTACCGTTTTACATTTAACAAAGCTTCTAGGGTAGATGATTCTGTTTTTTTGGGGGACTTAGTGGAGATCATGGATACTTGCTGTAGGATATTGCCGGATAATTCTTTATTTGTTCTTCAGTTTAGACAGTATGAAAAAGTTAACCCTGCTCACTGGAAGACAATTATGTAAGGGCTCAAACTGTGACTGAATTTATGAGGTTTAGAGAAAATATTGGCTTTACTCTGCAGAAACAACAAGACAACTTTGAGAATAATTTGCCTTGTTTTTTTTTTTTTTTAAATAGTTTCACTCGTTTAAAAATTAAAACAATAAATAAAAAGCTGACATCTACAGAGACAGCTCATGAAACATCATTGTGATATTTTGGTAAAAGATCAGATAGAACTGTAAATTGGGGAGTTAAAAATCTAAAATTGCAGAAATATTAGAAAGTAAAGTTGACCATGTATAGAATACTCTGAAGTTCATTAATTATGAGAATTTCCCCCCAAAATTAAAATTAATGGACACAAAGACTGAAGCAACAAAAGCTGATGAAGATTGTTCGTAAAATAGGGAATGCAAAGCCAGGAATAAAGGAGAAGCATTTGGTAAGTACGGAAAAGGTATTCGGTAATTACTATGAATGCCAGAGACAGTTTGCACCTGGCATCCCTTGGCTTTCGGCTGTTGACAAAGATTCTTGCTTCCCCCATAGTGCCTTTTTTAGGTAAAGCCTCAAAGACAACATTACTGATGTGAAATAAACCAATCAAAACAAAATAAAGGTCATGCTGTGAAATGCTAGGACCTTAAACCAAAACTGCACTCCCTGGATGCACTTCTATCACTAGAAGCTGTAGATGATTGTGCAGTCACAGAAACCTGGTTTAAGGCCTCAAAGAGTACTTCAGCCCTGCAAGGTTACAATGCCTTCCACACCTTTAGATTGCAAAATGAATGTGTGAAAACCAAAAGAGGTGGTGTTTCAATCTATATTAAAGATAAATTCACCTCCCGTCTAGTTAGACTGGACAACTCCATGGAATTATCCCACGTCCAGGTTATGGTGGGTAAGACCCCCATTCAAGTCCTAGCCAGCTATAGATCCCCCTCCATGGGTTGTAACTCCCACAAAGCCTACTTAACTAAACTGAAGACAATCCAAATGTTATCAAACACACTGGTTATGGGGGATTTCAATTATCCCACCTTCATGTGAAAACCTACTTTAGCCCTAACTCACTAGAACAAAGGTTAATTAATTTTGTGAATTCAAATGCCCTGGAGCAAATTGTCCATACCCTCACAAGAGGTACAAACATTCTAGATCTGTGGCTCACCAACATGTCAAACAGGTGCACTGCTGCAACTGTTGGACACTCATTAGTTAAAACTTACCGCAAAGTAGTCACTTTCAAACTGATACTAGCACCAAAACTCACAAAGGTTGAAATCAAACTAAAAAACTTCACCAAGGCAATCTGTACCCTCTTTGTGAAGGTATAAATGTATTCCAAGCCTCACCCCAAGTTGAAAGTGATAACTACACTGAAGTTTACACTAATGTGGTGTACAGTCACCTGTATAAGTGTATAAATTCAGCTGCACCAGAGAGAACCAAAGCCAGAGCCCCAAATAAAATCAGGCTGCCATGGTGGACTTCCAGCATCAACAAACTCTATAATAAATGCAAAATGTTGTTGTCCAAGAAAACAAAGACAAGGACCCAACAATGGAAAAGCACCCTCCTCAGCCTTAAAAGGCAAATAAGACAACTCAACAAATCCTCCGAGAGCTCCATTGAGAAAAAACTAGCAAGCATTTCCGAGGATAACCATAAGGCCTTTTGCAGTTATGTACATAACCTAAAGCGTAGGACCCAAGCATGTGCAGAACTGGTGGTCAATGGTTTAACACACACTGATCCCACAGAAATAGCGAACCTGCTAGCAGATAGCTTTGGCAAAAATTGCTCTCCTTTATTCCCTACTAACTTACAACAAACCCTCCCTCAAACTCCCCCCCCACTTTACATATCTGAAGAACAGGTCCTCAAAGCCCTGTTCATGGCAAAGAACACAGCCTCTATAGAACCAGATGACATCCCAGGCTGTTGTCTAAGCAGTCTAAAATAGGAACTATAATCACCACTAAGTACCTTTTTCAATCATAGCCTAACCACAGGCTTTATTCCTGTGAGTGGAGAACAGCTACAGTTATTCCCCTTGACAAAGATGGCCGAGCAACAGACCCAGGGAATTACAGACCCATAAGCCTGACCAACCTCATCTGTAAGGCAATGGAACATATTATTATGGACCTCATAAATAAAGACATAGGTGACCTCCAAACCCTGGATCCTACCCAATTTGGCTTTGCGAAGGGTAGATACTGCCTGTTAAATCTGGTGGATTTCTTTGAAAGTGTGACCAGGGCCATTGATGAGGGCAGATATGTGCACATACTATATCTCAGTTTGGCAAAGGCTTTCAACACAATCTCACATTTAGGCATTATTAATAAACTTAGCAAATTGAATGTTAACCCCTTCATTGTAAGATGGGTTGCCAACTGGCTCAGTAATTGGACACATACTATCAAAGTGGGTGACTTCACGTCAATCAGCAGACCTGTTACCAGCAGGGTGCCACAGGGGTCAGTGCTGGGTCCCATACTGTTTCGTAGTCAGAAGTTCATGTCAAAACTAAAGGGTCGTTGCTGACCAGTTTGCAGATGACTGCAAACTAGGTGCAATCACTGAATTCCCAAATGATGTTAGTATACTCCAAGAGGGTCTCACATAGGCCAATGACTGGTGTATTAGTCACAGTCTCAAACTGAATGCAAAGAAATGCATCATCATTCCCTTTGGCACAAACAATATCCCTTTACACTATCAAATCAGTAATAACCTAAGTACCATGAAGTGGTAAAGAAGCTGAGATCATAGGTCGACCACGACCTTAACCTCGACCACCACATGTCTACCATTGTAAGGGAAGATTTCCACATAGCTTACTTGATTATTAAAGGCATTGCCTCAAGAGCAAAAGACAGTATAACCCCCCCCCCATACTTGGCACTTATCTGGGCCATAATTGAGTATAACATCCCATTCGGTATGTACCATACTAAGCACCTACAGTAATTAGAGAGACCTCAGAGATTTCTAACAAAGAAGATCAAGAGACTCCAGGATGTGCCTTACATGGACTGACTGAAGTCCCAGTCACCATATTCTGTATCATATAGACTTCTTAAGGGTATGCCTGGCATACAGAGCAACCCAAGACTCAAACCTAATGAATTTACTGCATATCCGTAAATCAAATGGGTCAAGGGTTACCCATTCCAGGGACTTAAATATGGCCTGTGACTTAAATAGGACATGCTGGAAGGACATATTTATCTCCCAGCAATTGCCATGTCTTTGGAACAGGCTACCAATTCATGTGAAACAGAGCACATCTATGATGTTTTTCAATAAGAACCTGGATGAGTGGATGGAGCACCATAAATTCTAACCAGGGATATTGCCAACAACCCTTCTAGACAAGGGCAGTCATCATTAAATTCAGTCTTGGGTACTGACTAGTACTTCTTCGGTATTACATTGGGTTGAAATGGCAAGGCTTAAAATGACCTCCAGGTTGATAGATCCCATGATCCTATGTTTGTATGATCCTATGAACAATTATATATTAGTAGCAAGGATCACATGGAGAAGGGAAAATGGAGCATAACTGAATGCATTTGGGTGGCAACACCTTCATCCATATGGCACACAGACATTGTTACAAGAATTTACAGTGGAGGAAAAATATTCACTTAGAGAAATAGATACAGATAAGATGTTAAAGTTTTATGGTATTCCACAATTAACTGATCTAAGGACAATTAGAAATTTAGAGATGATTTCAAATGAAATATTGGAGAAGGATTTTTCCATCAACTTGGAGGAAATGAGTAACAGTCATTTGCCAAAGCCTGGTAAGGTTGTTATGAGACTAAAATCATAGAAAAAGATGTCAAACCTCAGCCATAATAACAAAATATGTATGTCTATATCAGCTAAAAGGGCTTTTTAATTCTTAACATCATTTTCTTCATATGAGAGTTCTGTTGGTGTGTGTAGCAGCAAATAACTTAATAAAGCAAGTGTTATCTTATATAATGCATCACCTGAACATCATACGCTACTACAAGCAAGATTTGATACTAAGATAACATTCATTTTTTTTTTCTTTTCATGGAAGAACTTGTTGATATACTGGAATACCTTTTCAAAGGAGCAGCACCAAACATAAAATTGGGGCCTTGCTGTGTCATCCTTTTTCTCCATTTCTAGGTGAAAAAAAGAAAGGTTGTTCCCTGTCCCTACTTTTATTGGCACTTTATATACAGCTGCTAGCTAAAAAATTGAGACCCCCCAACACACACACACACACACACACACACACACACACACACACACACACGTTGGGTTACTGGAAAAATAACCATTTCAAATTATGTTTTTGTTAAGCTGAAACAGGAAAAGATATGGATCTTGTTTTTTTGAAGAATTAGTAAGCTTTGGAAGAATTTCAGGGTGTAATATTAACATATCTGAAACTATAGCCATCAATGTCAAACAGCATCCTATTAAGTACCTTTTCTTAAGGAAACAGGTTCTGTTTACCTATTTGAGGGTTATATTATGCACTGCGTTAAGCAACTGTGTCATTTTGACATCGAAGGCTAAAGTTAGATGATCAAGCCATTTTTTTCAAAGATGGAAGCGCATCTTATTTGATTTCAATCGAAGTGTTTATGCTGGTTTGTTTTAACCTTTTTTTATTTATACAGTGAGTGAGATACCAGTCTCCCTTCCCTTCTTTTATCAGCAAAACTGCATAAGATATGACAGTTATTTATTTGGATGGAGGGGTGCCAAAGTTCGATTTACTTGCAAAATGCTGCCTCTGCTAGCTCTAGCTGGAAGCTGTGAAACCCTGGTTATGAGCTATATATATATATTAAAGCTGTTATTCTGAGGCTGTATTACAAACTAAACGATAGTATATATCAATCTATTTAGAAATACTTATTTTTACTAGAGATTAGAGGAATGAGGGCACTATACATGAGGTTATGTTATGAGACCATTAGGATGGATGATACTCTGCATCATATGGAAGCACATGAGTGAAGATAGTTTTATGAGATTTCAAAGAAATAGATTCCAAGAGATAGCTAGGGAATGTGTTACCAGTGGATGTGCTTAAGTACTGGGGGCCTGGAAAATGTGAAGATATGAGGAGACTGGATTCATGATATGCTTTAGTATTCTAGGAAGGCTATTACCTCAATAAAACTTTTTAGATTTGTAGGAAGGAAGGCAGTCATACTCTGAATAATGGCATGGTAGTTTTAAAGGGATTATTAGAAAACTAAAATTTAAACATATTAATTCAATTGCTATGTTGACTTTATTGGATTATTTAAACTGGAGGGAGTATTCATGGAATGAAAGTTAAATAAGTAAAGCATAAAAATTATGTTAAAGCAAAAAATAAATACAAACAATTGGGAGAAGGGTACCAGCAACTCTGAGTTTAGAGGAGTCATTACTCACTTCATGATATGCAACAAAATAAAGACATTTTAGATTTTTGAATAGCAGTAACTTTTAAAAGATTTAGTATATTCTCAAGATTTTATTATATGTGTATATGGGATTAAGAAAAGTTATTGGAGATGTGATACAGAAGGGTAGAAGACTAGAAACAAGTTTTTGGAATAAAAGAATATTCAAATTTAGGCAGGATCTGCAAAATACTATTGAGAAAATGTGACCTGATATAACATTTACTTGATTTCTCTAAAATCAGGAGGGCTATTAACTTCTACTAGACTCACCAAATGAGTCAATTGGTATAACAAGTAAGTCCATAAATGCATCCAAATCACTTTTAGAGAATGGGTTGATTTGAGTAGATGTATACAGTTATTAATAAGTTAAACATCCCACACTAGGGTACTTTCTTGGAATTCCAAGGACTCATAAAATTGCCTATAGTGCTAGCAAGAGGAAGTAAAATAGAGCCCATAGGGATCTTTTAAATCAGGAATTAAAAGGATTTCTTCTATCTTGTATTAAAGATTCCTGTACATTTTTGGAAAAGCTGGCTGTTATTAACACGTGCACACCCAACTTTGATTTTTTTGTTATAATTAATATAGTTTCAGTATATACCAACATTCCTAATGGTAAAGGCATCAAGATGATCTTCAACATTTTTGGTGAACATTCTTCTTTGTTTAATTCTAATACGAATAGTTTATATACATTATTAGAATTAGTGTTATAAAATATTTTTTTCTTATTTGACGAGAAGATTTTTACACAAATATGAGGGGTAGCAGTGAGTGCATCAACATATGAGACTGTTGTATTAAGATAGTGGGAAGAAATTTATTTAAGGACTAATTTCTTTGTTCAAAAATCATGTGATTTTTTTTTTATACACACTTTATAGATCCATCCATCCTCAACTCCTTTTTTCCATTTTACACATGGGGTCAGGGTGTCACTTCAACAATGACAATCATCTCTAGCCAAGATTTACATTGCTGGGTGACGATCCCTGCTGTGGTAGGTCATCCATATCACTCGCTTGCACATATACTTGCACCTATGGCCAATTTAAAGTGTCTATTCCAGCTGTGTATGTACTGTGTGCATCACTGGAACATGTATCATACATGCATCTGGTGTAACACCTTGGCAAGTTTTCTGCGTCATTAGACAGTAATGTTTCTGCAACAAAAAGAATACCTAGGTATATCCAACAAGATGTGTGACAGCTCACTGTGCCAAAGGTGGCACACTTCAGTTACACACCACTGGATGATGTGTAGGGAGGCACATAAAGAAGGGTGCATTGTACTCAGTTATTGGTGTGATGAAGGCTGTGAACTATGGAAGTATTATGGCCTTTGATGAGGATGTCCAGCACAAACACAGTAATTGTGATACATACAAGGGAGTACTCACCACTGTGGCCACATGCTGATGGACATTCCACATACCATCTACTCCAGGACACAGGTCACGTACTAATTGGTCTGCTTATAGAGGATGATGTCTACATTATCCTTGGGTTGTGCATTTGTTTTCATAACATAACAAATTCCCCTATGTTATTGTTTCATCTCATGTATTGTCATGGCGGTGGCAGCAGTCTTTGGTTTGAGGTGATACTGGCTATACTATACTAATATCACAGCTGGAGTCAATGATTGCTCACAATCTGTAGTCCTGTAGACAGCTGTTTGGACACAGTATGTGTATGTCACTCTTGACATCTGTGACTTAAATAATGGACTGGAAAGGGCCTAGCAGACAGCCCTGATATGTGGTGGACCATTGGACCAGAGATATACATCATTTCACACATTTCAACATATTTAGATGCCATACATGTGATCCAGTGGTCTATCCACTTCATGATATAGGTGGTCATGCCCACATCTGATAGTGCTGAGTGAGTACCTTAGTCTGGATTTGTTTCAAATGCCTTGACCTGGTTAAGTTCGACAGGATGACACTTTCCTCTTCATGCATGCCCTCAGTGACTTATTTTACGACATCTAACAGATGTAAAAGACCTAGATGTAGCATTAGCTACTCACACATATCTATTGCACACAGCCAGGATATTACTAGTGTCCATATAGAAAACGTCCATGATTTCTTACCAAGAATATACAGGCCCTACAAACTGTACCATGATGTATGTGGATAGGCCAAATATCCTGTTACAGTAATCTGTATCGTATAGGATAAGGTGACTTGAGCCTGGCCTACGGGCCAGTCTCCGACGCTGGCCTTATGGAAATAGTGCACGTATGCAAATCAGCTATAGCTGAAGACATCTGCAGTGTCTGGTAAGGAGAAAATGTTAATAGCAGTGTCACACATGCTGGTGTAAATTGTTCTCTTTAATGTCAAACAAGTGCATGAACATACACACGCACACACCCTAGTTAACCAGAGTCAGAACAGAATCCCTACCTATCTAAGTACCAGACCAGAGAACAGTACTTTATGCAAGCGGTATGATACAAGTCTGACTTTTACAAAGCTGCAGGACAACTTATGGTGGATGACATCAGCACTGGATGTCAGAGAGAAGATGTTGGGAGGCCTGTATGAAATTAATGTGCAGGCATGTGCAAGTGTCAAAATATTGTCAATCAATGGGAATGGAGTGGTAACTGTCAGATACATACTTATGCTCCTCTAGTTAGACACACACATGCACACACACATACACACACACACACACACACACACACACACACACACACACACACACACACACACACACACACACACACACACACACACCTCCCAGTTGACTGCAGTGAGAACAGAACCCCTACCTATCTAAGTACACAGATTGGAGAATACAGTACTTTACACAAGCATCATGGTACAAGTCTGAATTTTATAAGGCTGCAGGACATCTTATGGTGGATGACATGAACACTGGATGTTGGAGAGAAGATGTTGGGAAGCCTGCATGAAATGGATGTGTAGGCATTTTCAACTGTCAAGATATTTCAAGTTCTGCATGTTACCATACCATACCAATATGTAGTATGTGGTGTTTGTGCTCAAATGTGCAGGTATACTTTAAGAGACAGCTTTGCAAACTATATGCAAACAAGTGTCCACATTACTACAAGTATTTGAAAATCTGAATGTGCTTTGTCATTCTATAGATGTGCATGGTATATCACACAACAGTTGTTATTAATGTATGTAGTGTAGTTGATATATTTGTGAACAAGTACTGAGAGATCAGGGTTGCAGTACATGGGGGAGGTAACACAAGACTGTATTGCAAATATATGACATATTCTTAGATAGGGCCTACATGTAGTTTCATGGCATGAAGCCTACATGGACAGTAAACAAAATGAATACATGGTATAATTTACTTTGCATAGGGCAACACAAGCAGTGAGTTTGTGCAATGGTTGGCAAAGTCTTTGTGCATGTAAGACACTCATTTCTACTGCTTTCCCTGTTTGTGCATAGTTAAGCAGTGCAGAAACATGAGGCTTGTTACTAGAATTATGAGAGTTAGCACTGAGTGAATGAAACACACCCACTGCTGCTGTGGCTGCAGGTGTAATGCATTGACACATTGCTTTTTCAGCCCAGATAATATAGGGTTTGAATCCAGGTGTATGTAATACTTTAAATAAGTGTTGATAATGCAGTGATATTTTACTTTATGTTCACTTTGTGTTACTGTATTTTGATGTGGCGCAGAGTGTTTAAGCAGCATTGTGCAGAGGTAACAGCACCACAGAAGAGCTGTTCACTATCGCTTGACATTGGTGCACGATGCCAAAGTCCATGAAAACTCAGAGGCCAAAAAGTGAAGGGCCCCATTGGTTTTCTTGGTACTGATGTGTGTTGTGTGTAATTCTATTTTTTGACCAGATTATAGATGTTAAAATGGGGTAGATAGGAAAATGGTGAGATGGGGGGGGGGCAAACAGGGGGAAAGAAAACAAAGGGAAAGCAATATAGAAATATGCAGAAGGGAGGTAAGAAAGAGCCATAGCTATCCATTTCTTTAACAGTGTAAACTGAAACTATGTACAGACTATTAGCTGCATTTGGACTATCACCTCCACAAACGGGTGACAACAATGTAAAACTGTTGTATAGCCAATTGGACTGAATCAATTGTGTCAAGAAAATGTGTGAAATGAAGAGCTATGTATGGGACAATTTTTTTTGTGGGATGGGTTCACATTTTTTTTTTTTTTACTTGAGTAAGAGAGGAATGCTGTGTAAGGGATGTTGGTATTTTTGGGTCAAGTAAGCTGGGCAAGTGAGGGAGCAAATTCAAACAGGACAAAGAAGACAAGACACAGGGACAGTGAGGGAAACAAAAGGTTTGGGACACCATGATTGGGGTAAGGAAGAGGACAGCCCAAGTTCATGTCCATCAAACATGGAGACAGTGAGAATCTTGTCCTCAGCCATAGGACTGTCATCACTGTGCCCTTACTCCAGTGGCTGCTGGATAGCTTGATGTCTTCTCCTCCTGTAGACCATGAGGAAGAGCAGACTCTTCATCCAGTATAAGTGTACACCATTGGTGCTGTGCAAGACCCTATGAACCAGCCATGGCATCTTCTGGTGAATGAAGAAATCACCACCTCTGGCAGTACTCCTGGAAGGTACTGCATCACAAGCTGCCAAGGTAGTGCTACCTAAGGGCACAGGTTGTGCATGGGGCAGCAGTGGCAGTATTGCCAGGTTGGGTGCCAGATATGCTGGGCATTGGTGCTGGATCCAGTAGAGTGGGGACAGGCTGACCCACTAGGGTTGGCCTACCTTGCTGTGCTGTGAAGCATTTAGTGATTTGTTACAGATGAATGACAAAGAGAAATTTTGATGACACATAGAAAAAATAAAAGAGATAAGGGTTGGGGTGAGAGAAAAAAAAGAGATAAAATTAGTACCGTCATATGTGACATACAATGCGTTATTGCAATTATACAACTGTTTTACCTGAAATATTATATTTAAATATACTTCCTAACAACTGCAAGCTATAATTATAGATTGATATTTGCAAACTGCATATATTGCACATATGCTTGTTCCAATTATACACATTGCAGTTAGAAGAAAATGTATGCCACTTGTATAGGGTTTAATTGTTGTAGTATTATTAAAGAAATGCAGTATTGTATAGTTGTTACTTGTTGTACTTGAACCCACAGCCTCTGACTACAGTCTTACACTTGACTCCTAAAGTTGGTTTGTGCTATTGACTTATGCATGCATACTTGCTTTTGCAGTTAGGATATGCATGTTCACTTTGCTACTACTGTATAGAAAACAAAATAATCAGCATGTGCCTGCCAGTTCAACTCAATTTCAGGATTAACTGCAAAATGAAAAGAACAGAAGACCATTATGCATACCAGTCTTGCCTATGTTTAGCTTTCTAAATTCTCTTTATTAGCATACTTACACAACTGTGGGATGTCACCAGTTTGAAACTCATTCAACCACTGATTGAGCATATTCCTCTTGCGCATTTTCAGGTCTTTGAAATAGTGCCTACACTGTTCTCCAATGCATGGGATGCCAGTTGCACTGGATACAGCCTTAGCCAGACAATTCCATGCCTCAAATTTGTACTGGAAACCAGAACAGTCTCCCTGCAGAAACCTTTGGCACTTTACCATGAGTTCAGTAAATATTCTGGTCTCCTGAGCATCCCACCTCTGCAGCCTAAACTGGGCACCTTCCCCTTGAATGCCAGACATGTCTAATCCCAAAAGTAGAGCAATGGCAAATGATGATTTCCTGCCAATTCCTGTTATCACATTTACTGGTAGTCTGCAAATCCAAGTGATGATGCTAACCGCATTTGCACAATACTAAGCAGAGAACAACAGTGCCAAGCAGGGAGGAAAGCAATTTTTGAAATGGCAAAGTTAATCTGACACTTGACATTTGTTTGAGGAGTACATGCTGCTGTAATCGGTAGGTGATTTAACTTTGCAGTCATGCACTGGGGGCATACGTTTCATGATCTGACACATTTTTAATTTGGCTTTATACACTGATAAAATCAATTTTTATAATGTGGGATGCAAACCTATACACAAGGGCAAAACATTTTCTTCCACAGCAGTGATTTTCCATCTTTGCCACAGAAGAAGTACTTCTCAGACATAGTCATTAATCATTAATAAATACAGATGACAGTTTGGGATGTTAACCATGTATGTCTGTGACCTGACAAGGTCCTTGTATATAGATTTATTTGTGTATTTGTCTTATTTAAATGTTAAGCCCATCCAAGTCCAGATTGCAGAATTTTACTTACAGAAACATAGTAGATAGTATGCCCTCAGTCATACATCTGAACCTTCAAAACACAGTAAGGGTGTCTTATCCCTCAAACATATAATTCATACCATCTCCGCAATTTATAACTATGAGCAAAGTGCTATAAGTGGTATTTAATATAACATGAAATGGAACAACAGTAAAATTGCCTGGAATTTCCATTATTAGAACCCAAGACCATGTGTATGGCACCCCTTACACCTGTTGACACAGGAATATTGAAATAACACTTATATATTTTCCCGTTCAGTACTATAAACTGGACTGTCACAACAGTAAAAATATGTCACACTTCCTGCATTTGAACCCTGGACCATCTGTATTGCAGCTCTACATTTACACCTGCTATCACACAAATGGTTATATAACAGTTGCATAACTCCCTATTCATTCTTCAGCTTTGTTTGTTAACTGCCACGCAATATCACTTAGCATGTTTGTGCTGTTCCCAACAGAATTAATAGAATGTGTCTGTTGTAAATTGTTGACTGTGTCCTGTCTGCAGGTATTTGATGGCCGCAGGTGCTGGCGAAACTTGCTAGCCACCCCGCCATGTCTCTTAGCAACATTGCATAATGCAAACAAAAACTGCAACAATATATCCTTTTTTAGCTTTACACTGTCTCGGCCCTGACTGCAGGTGTTCTGTCTGCTTCCAGTGCAGGCCACTAGTCCAGACTTGGGCACTGCTAAGCATTGCACAAACAAGATGAGCACAGCTAAACCTGGCATTCATTGTATTTCTCCATTTCCCTTGTTTGCACTAAGCCATGCACTGCACAAACACATTAAAAAAACACACAAAAAAGGGAAAGTTAGATGAAATCAGGAAAATAAATCTATTAAATAACACTACAAAATTTGCTGGTACATATGAAATATTTTTCAAAGGTCTGGATTTGAACTCTCACTGCAATGGACCTTCAAAACACAATAAGGGTGTCTTATCCCTCTTTGATAGACAAACAGATTTGCAGCAGAGAACTAAAATCATTTTGAAAGCAACCAACTGCAACATCATCCATAGTACTATCAAAACATATGGCAGTTGTTTGTACATGTATTAATTTCAAAAGTAATGCACTGATTGACCACACAACCATTTCTGACTATTGCTTGCATAAATGCAGCTTCTATCTTATTACTCTGTGTTTGTTGCCCATACTTTTCTTATCTGACCAGTAATCTGAGATATGCAGCCTGTAAGGCATTCTGTATCATTGTTCTTAAAATGTTTAAGGATATTAAATGTCAGTAATATACAGTTGTCAAGAAATGAAGGGGAGGTCGGATGTTACTGAACATAATCTGAAATGTGTGTTGCTTACCTACATTTAAAACCTTGATACAATTACTTCTGCACTTTTTAGTGTAACCTGACTGACACACCCATTGAGATAGTGGAGTCTGAACTGCTGTTGTGTTTTCCTTCTCCCTACCAGTAATCATTGACAGTTGCAATCCATTAGCAATAGACACCGAGGGAGTATCTGTGCTATGTTTACATCAGATACATGGAGCCAAGTATTTGGGATTCAGCAATTCTAATGAGTTCACACATCATTTGCATCTTAGCCATGCATGCAGCCCTGAATCTGCACTATAAAATTGAAACCATGTAGCTAGAGAACCTGAAGGTAAGGAGAATTGTCTATGTGGATAAATAAGAAGATGATATTATTTTGGGATTTATCTGCACCAAAGACTACTGATCTTGATAAGGTATGCTTGTAATTGACATCCGCGGTGGTGCAGCAGTAGCATTGTTGCCTTACAGCAAGAGGTTCTCCCATTCGATTCTTGGCTGGAGTGCGGGGAGTGCCTTCTGTGTGGAGTCTGCATGTCCTCCCAGCGGTTGGGTGGGTGTTCAAAAGACATGTGTAAATGGGTGTGCCTTTGTAGAAGGTTGAATGTCGAGCTGGCACCTCAGTGTTCATGAAAATCTACTGCCAATCATTAGCAGACCGGAGTTCTGCTGTGGCGACCCCTAACTGGAAAAAGCCAAAAAGACAAACATACTGCATATGCTGAAATGTCAGCAAGAAAAATCTGTTGATATATATATATATATATATATATATATATATATATATATTAGCAAATGCTACTTTTATCTGTATGTATTTCTTAGACATGTAGTGATGGCATAGGCATGTCTTTCAGGTCATTTTACTTTTCTCAGATGCACAGCCGTATTAACTATCAACACAAGTGCTAATGTTACAACACTCTTCTATTATTATTTCCATGAAATGTAGATGTCCTACATTGTTAATGACACAAGTGTGTTAGCCTTCTAGGATGGACCATAAACACCTCAAAGGGATTGCTAGCCACAAGTAGACATAACTGGAAATTGCTTAAAATGAAATGTTCTATGGTAAATCTGTACACATGTACATACACATATATACACATGTATACATATATATATATATATATATATATATATATATATATATATATACATATATTAGCAAATGCTACTTTTATCTGTATGCATTTCTTAGACATGTAGTGATGGCATAGGCATGTCTTTCAGGTCATTTTACTTTTTTCAGATGTACAGCCGTATTAACTATCAACACAAGTGCTAATGTTACAACACTCTTCTATTATTATTTCCATGAAATGTAAATGTCCTACATTGTTAATGACACAAGTGTGTTAGCCTTCTAGGATGGACCATAAACACCTCAAAGGGAGTGCTAGCCACAAGTAGACATAACTGGAAATTGCTTAAAATGAAATGTTCTATGGTAAATCTGTACACATGTTTCAGGGACAGTGTATTTGACAGCACTTTTAGCATTTCAATGGTTTGTTAGCAAAATGTGTCCTATGTTTGTTATTTTGGGGGTGGGGTAGCAAAGTTGCATTTCTGTTTTGGCAGAAAGAAGATTTTGCTATTGTTACTCTCCTTTTTTTTGGATCTAACCTTGCTTTGTGTGTGATTGTGATATGTTACAACCACACAATTCATTTTTTATATTTGAAGATATTTTTCTGTCTTATCTTTCTCCAGTGGGTAATAGTGAAATACTACCTTTTATGTGTTAGAGCAAAGCAGGACTTTTATTTATGTGATACATGTGTGTATTATCCTTATTTTGTGTTTTCTGTCACCTAGGACTACCCCCAATACCCGAAACCCCCATCCTTCAGTGACCCTGGAAATGAAGTCATTGTGGAAGCATTTCAAAATCATGGTGCCTTTCTGCTTGAGTGGAGACATGGGGATATGTCTGTCAGAATGCAAATTTGGCAGCAGATAGATGTTGATGTGGCCAGAGCAGAACAGAGGATCAGTTGTGCCATAGGGTAAGTGACATGATTTTGTTGGCCTGGAGGAGAGAGGCTGCACTGTCCCATGAATGGATGGCTAGCAGCAGGGAGGAGGCCTGCTACAGAGCCACCATTAATAGCAAATGAAGAGTTCCTGTCCACTGTCAGGGATCTAGACAGCTCACTGGGAAGTGCAGAACACCATGTCTTTCACATTTGTGCTGCTGTTTCAGAGAGGACAAGTATGTCCCATGAGGAGCTTCCAGGTAGGCTTACCTATTTCAATTGTTAAATACTTCTTGTGTAGTAAAATACTGGGAGCAATACTTAAGTTCTGTTTAACATTAAATTTGTTTTGGGGGAATAAGCGTAGATTGATACAGTTAATAACACATTCTGGTTGATTACACTTGGGCTTGGGGTGGACGTATCATCCAAATTCTTTTTAAAAGTATCATTATTGGACATAGGGCAAAAAGGTTTAATACCCCCCCCTCCGTGTTACTGTTCATTCTGATTATGGCGTCCTTAACTTTTGATTAACGTCTTCCAGGACCATCCAGCATAGGAAGCCTACAATCATCTGCATTTGGTAAGACAAACATTTCTATGTCAGTGTTGATGAGCAGTTCAAAGAAATAACTAGTTTGGGATGTAGGTGTCAAGAATGCTGTGTGCATTTCTGTACTGTCTTTGTAGTGGCACCACTGTTAGTTTATCAGCATATATTGGACTATAGTAGTGTACATATTAATTTTTTCCTGTGTTTATTGCTTATTATCAGAGGTCATCCTGACAGTGGAAGTATGGGACTCCAACCACCTGATAGATTATCAGCAGACTCTGATGATGATTGTGACCAAACAGAGGCACAGTTGGGGGATTCAGAGGTTGAATCTGACACTGAGGTTGACATTCAGCCATCCCCTGTACTTCTATTGTACACAGCCAGTAGGCCTCCAGGTGAAGGATGAGACACTCGATCAGGACAATTTGGTTACTGTGGCTTCAGTCCCTGTTGATTCTGACCATAGCCAAAATGTTTATGAAGTGTCATGCAGGAGGGTTGTTAGGGGTGTTCGGAGGAGGCCTGCTGTCCATTCTTCACCTGATCCAAGTGTATCTTCCGTGCCACTCAACGTATGTTTAGGGCCATCATGAAGGCACAGGCATGTTACCATCAGTTCTCCAAAGTAATGGTTAGGGTTGTAGATGTGGCACAGGCTGACATGCATGACTGCGTCCACCATATTGCCATTTCAATGGATCAGATGAATGACACTTTGAAATGGGTTGTGTCTGTGATGGAATATCTATTGGGAAGGGGACAGCATCCATTTGGGCTTAGGTCAGCAACATATCTGATGTTAGCCAACATGGCATTAAGTGTTCTGTTGCAGTGTTGAACCAATCGGGTTTGACTGATGATAAGCAGAAAGATGTTGGAAGTAGAACAAATATCTTTAGTGCTGGCAGCTCTGAGAGAACGGATTGCCATGATGTAAATAACAAAAATGTATCAATGGATCCTTGTAAAGATGAGGAAAGATATGGCAGTTCTGCTAACTTGGCTTTAGCCCCAATACAGAGCGTTAGAACACAAGCAGTGAGTGCTATCGAGTTAGAGAAAAAAACACATGTTTGGGGGCACGACCTAAAACAGTTCGAACAACAGGAGATAATGAGCGTCCTTTTCCTTTTTTACCTGCACCTGTAAAGAAGAAAAACAATTGGAGGCAGTCACAACACAGACTGAGAGAAGAGAAAAAATGCAGGGCTTCTCAATGAATGGTGACACTAACAGTATTATATACAATTTATCTGATTATGTTTTATCTGAAGGCGAGGAATACGTGTTGAACAAGGGGCTTACCTTTGTTCCCATTTACAATAGTAATTTTAGTGATGTTGTATTGGATTTAATGATGTTTGTAGGAGTGTTATGCTGAAAGATGTATTTGGGAATAATGTCTCTAACCAACATGGATCTTTAAGGCAACCCATCTCATTTGTTCCTATGTTTAATTCCACTATGAATACCTTTATAAGGGTATGTGAACAGGAGATCAGGGATTACTTACATGATAAACATAATAAGAATTTTTATAATTTAACTCAAACATAGAAACTAGCCCTGCTAGGGTTACAGCAGAATATGCAAATAATTATTAAATCCGCTGAAAGGGGGGCGGGCAGTCATCATTATGAATAAAGAGTTCTACTATGACAAACTGACTTATTATTGGATACCTCCGCCTTTATACAAACACTTCCTATTAGTGTCAGCACTTTAATAACTAGAATTATGTATATGTTAGGGGACCTGAAAGATATAGGATTAATGGAAGAAGATTTGTTAAAGTTATTAAGGATAGAACATCCAACCATTCCCATCTTCAAGGCTATACCCAAGGTACATAAAGACCTAAGTAATCCCCCATTAAGGCCCATAGCATCTGGTAGGGGTGGATGACAGAACATATTTCAATTTGGGTGACCTGTTGTAACATATGTAAAACTAATTTTGAAGGATATGGGGCATTTTTAACAACTTTGAATGAGTGCATCAGAGTCAAAGGAGATAGGATGATATATACCATGGTAACGTTAGATGTAAGGAATCTTTTCACCATAATAAGTAATGATTATGGTGTGACAGCCTTATCACAACTGATTGGTGATCTGCGTTTATTTGACATGGATAAGATCAGGCTTATTACTGAGTTATTAAAGTTAGTTTTGGAATACAACATTTTCTCCTGCCAAGGTAGCTACTATCGTCAGGTACGTAGCCATGGGCACCCCTTGTGCCAATATGTACGCCAACCTAGTCTTGGCATTTTGGGAAAGACAATATGTATTAGGACAGCATCATGAATGGTCTAACAAATTATGTTTCTACAAGTGTTTTGTGGATGACTTTTTTTTTGTTATGGGGGGAACTGGATGAACTAATTGCATTTGTGAACTATTTGGAATCCACCAATTCCTATTTAAAGTTTTCCATGAGACACTCTAAAACTGAGTTAGACTTTTTAGATGTAAGGATTATATAAGATCACAAGGGTTTTAAAACTACCCTTTATAGAAAAGAAAGTTGGAGAAATAGTTTATTGATTCAAGATAGTATGCATCCCAGATTCACCTTTGACAATATAGTGTCAGGGAAGTTGGAAAGGATTTCTAGGTTATGCACAGAGGAAGACATGTTTGAACTGGAGGTTAAAAATTTAAAGCATAATTTTGTGATGAGACGGTACAATAAATATAGGGTTGAGGAAGTTATTCAGAATAGAAAAGGGCAAAGGAAGGATAGAATTCATCCTTGATTAGCTCAGGAAAGTGTGAAAGAGAATAGAGTCAACAACTCTCAATTACAGGAAAGTAAAACGAGGCTTATGTTTACATACAGCAATAATATACATAGAGTCTGTGACATACTAAGATAAAACTGGTAGATTCTTCTCTCAGATGAGAAGATAAAGAAGGCTGTAGGAGAAGAGCCATCTTTTGGGTTTAGGAGAAATAAAAATTTAAAAGATTTGTTGTCTCATGAAGGAAGAAAGGGACCATGCTTTACTTCTAGGTGTAAAGGGACTAGACCTTGTGGATCTTGTAAGGCATGTACATATATTAATTTGGATACAACTTTTGTACATCTCAATACTGGGAATATATATAATTTTAATGCACATGCCAACTGCAGAACGATGAATGTGATATATCTTGCTGTATGTAAAGCATGTGTAAGTTTCTATTTAGGAAAGACAAATTGTATGCTAAAAATAGGATACTGAACCATCTGTCTTCCATTAGATTGCATAATGAACATAATGCTTTATACCAACACGTCTTATAGAATCCGGGGCATGACTTTAAATTTAGTGTTATACAGAACATACACAAAGGTATTAGGGGAGGGGATTTAGTCAATAAAACAGAATATCAGAAATCCAGGTGGATCGTAGAACTTACAGCACACAGGTCCCCGGGCCTTAATGATGTAATCCCCCTTAAGCCAGCCCTAAAGAGAAGGCGGGTTAATTACTGATCCATGCTTGGTTATTGTTTTACATGAAAGGACTTCTTTTATTATTAACAAACCATCTGATGAAGGGCATCAGCCTGAAAGCATTTATCATAGCTTGGAGGATTATCATTTTTATCAGGTTTTTGTTTTTAGCAAGTGTTTTTAACAGGGTGATTAAAATTTTGGACTTTCATCTCGTGGTGGTTGCTGCCTTTGTTTTTTACTTGTACACACTCCCACAGTGGAACTACTTCCACAGCTCCATTAGTGGTTGAGATGCCCCCACCCAGACATGGAAAGAGATGGGGTCTTGGTCCTGGGCATCCTCTTGAGGGGAGCTCATCCAGTGGATATCAGTCACATTCAGGTAGCAGCAGTACATCTGACCATGGGCATTGACATGCCAGTGCAATTCCTGGCAGAGCCAGTTCTCATGGTCGGGTACAACAGCAATGAACTTCTACCTCTACCATGCATAGCTTAGAGTCTATATTATATCCCCAAAGAAGCGTTCCATTGAACACCTGTTCATCAACCCTTAAAATGCGAAATCTCAAAACAGTAAACATCCACATCAGCGATTTCTTTCCCTGGGAAAGAAATCACCTACCCTAACAAAATAACACATCACCACAAACATTACAAAGTGGGGAGGCTTCGCCCCCACAACCCAATATGGGAGGCTGTGCCCCCACACCCCCTAACTATATATACCAACTCTGAGATCACACTACAGTGGGGAAAATGGCAAACTAACAAGGATGGCCACGCAATTTTTTCCCAGGGAAAGAATTTGCTGATGTGGCCATTTGCTGTTCTGAGTGATGCATTTTATGTGCCGATGAAGATGCGTTCAATGGAACACCTTTTCGAGGACATAATATAGACCCCGTAGCTTACACATGTATGACATACTAAGATTTGAGTTAGCACAGAGCTTGGCAGTGTTCCTGCAGACACTCACACAACAATTTCACCTGGAGGGCCCATACAGATAGACACACAACAGTTACATGGTTCAGCCATGAAGCCTAAAGCTCATTTTGTCTCACTGGCAATTCATTACTTTATCCAAATGTCTGCCTGCTTCTCTTTCTTACTCACACACACTCACCGACCTCAGCTTCCTGCCATCCCACACCACCTCAATACCCTGTGCAAGTGATGATAACTGTAAAATATCCTTGTTTTCCTTATTTTGGATTCAGTGATAGATAACATTTGTGTCTGATGATCAGGGTGCATAGCTGACTTAGTTCTTAGTATATCTGTGCGTGATGTTGTTTTGCTAATTGCACTTTTGACATAATTTGGTCTTAGAGAGTTAGATAGTTGATGGAATCAAGAAAATGTTTTGCATCAGTATTTTTAATAAGCTTCTGTATGTTGTGAAGTCTGAAACTGAAAGGTGTCACATTACTTTCTGACTTCTCCTTTTACAATTTCCAGTACAAAAGTATAAGGCCAAACTGAGGACATATGGTGACCATCAAAACTTTTGAGAGGTATGAATGTGTGAATATTTGATGCCTGAGGCCTACTACTTGATAGAGAACACTTGTATTCTCATAAGTCTCTGCTGTCACGTTAAACTGATTGCTGTACAAATCACCTACCTTTTAAATGCTTACATTACAAAGTAACAACATGCAAGGATATGCCATTCATTCATATTGTTGCACAATACACTCCAGATTCAACACTTGCCTTACAAATCTAGCAGTTGTAACAGTTTTAGTTCAGGGCTGACTCTGTCTGATGCTAGGAGTAAACAGCCATTACATGGGTAGGTAAAGGTTGTGAGAATTACCTGGCAGCAATGTTATTATATGTATTTGCATAGGATGAAGGTATTAACCTCTTAGATGCTGAGTGAGTGTGCTATGCATTGCCTTTTAAACAATCTGAGAGCATATTGAGCATGCCTACGTCTGTGTACATCCAAAGTAGCTGCTGGTTCCTCTCTGACTCCTCACCTGCGGGTGGCTGTGGTGACCTTGCCATTGGTGGTGGGATGTGTGCCTCTTTCCCTTTGTTGATCCTGCTGAATATGATTTCTCAGGATGATGTTGTGAAGCATGGCACAGATGGTGAGTATTTTAGTACATGTACATGGATTGTACTGTAAGGCTCCTCCAGATGTATCTAGGCACTGACGTCAGCAGCTCAGACACATGCTCTATGATATTTCTGGTTTGAGCATGTGCCTCATTATGGCATTCTTCATAGGGTGTGTGTGCAATTCTGATGGGCTTCATTAGCCACGATTCCCATGCATAACCTGTAACCCCAGTAAATGACCCTGTTTGATATTGCCCCGTGTGAAGATCTGATACAATTGGGAGGTGTGCCAAATATGTAAGTCGTGGTAACTGACAGGCTTGCCAGCACACATATTCAAGATAATTCCTTTGGCATTACACATGACTTGGCAGTTAATAACTCATTCTCTTCAGTACAGCTCTTTTGAGTGTGTACCTTTAACCCACAGTAGTTGTGGCTTAAACCCATAAAAAATGAAGTTATATCTTTACAGTTCTAACAAATACACACTGACAGTGGTCAAAAATCAATACAATTATGTTTGCCATCATGTATGCTTCAAGATAAAATATTCTGATACCTTGTATGTAGCATGGTTTTGGAATTATTAATGTAAATATGAACAAGCAATATTTGACCCCTAGAGTGGGAGTAGGAGGTTACTGCAGAAACACCTGGAGGCACACTTGGCTGTAATGAGTGGAAGCCCTTTCTGTTTATATAGCCTTCCCTGTTCCCTGGGTGATGCCTTAATTTCCATATGTGTACAATTTATGGCACCGAGTACTTCAGGGTAGTGTGCATATTTGTGGCCCTGTCGTAAGGAGTACAGGGAGAATATATGTGATCAGTGGCATGTTGGAGCAAAGCATTCAGGAATTGATGGAGGATCCAGGATATTGATGCCTGTGACACCCCCAGCATGTCCCCTATTGATCTCTCAAAAAGCTACCTGTAGCTAAAATTCTAAGTGCTACACATGCCTTTGTCTCCACTGGCCTGGGCTCCCTTTGGTTTGCCCTGAGTCTGAGTTGAGGATGACGGAGGTTTATGAGTTCCTGTAATGTCTTTCTATCCACCCTGTAGCTCTCTACAATTTCCACCTCTTGAGGATTGTGATAAGTTAAATGGGGTCTGAAAACACTTCTTCTTGGCTGTGGTCAATTACAAGCAGCAGAATCAACTTCAGCCTTTTGCACATACACATGAATTAAAGCAACAGCAGCCCCTAACAGTCTTTCTGTGTATACTCCTTTTCAATAGGTTTTGCAACTCACAGGAAAAAGCAGCATTGAGTCTACACTGTTGCTTTATAGCCTTTTGAGTAGCTTATCCATCTTGGATTGATTTATTAGCATATAATTCAGCTGCTTATGGTGTGGTTAGCATGTCATGGTGTTTACCATTGTTGTGTGGCACTACACACCATGTAGAGATGCTTATTGAATAAAAAACAGTGCTCTGCTTTGTGTGCATTACAGAGCTATGCTCACACAGTGTTAGTGGACTGTCTGCCCGGTTATCTATGGCTGTTGATCAACATGCTTCATAACAGCCCAATGAGAGAAGCAAAATTCTGGTCATAATTTACGTTTTTACTTTATATGTTAACATGCAACAGCAACTGTATAAATGCTGCATGCTAGAGAGAATATTGTTTTTGACAACAAATTATTGGTTACATCTATTGGTGTACATATAATACACAGCTCCGAAAGTCTTTCCTCAGCCTTGTATGTCATGGTGTTTTGTTCACAATGCTTCACAGTTATGTACATTTTTCTTTTTTTTCTCCTTTTCTTAATTAAATGTTGAGATCAGCAATCATTAAAATGCATGCATATGTGTGTGTGTGTGTGTGTGCATATATATATATATATATATATATATATATATATATATATATATATCACTGCAATCATATTCAGGCATTAGTATGTGTACATTTCCTGGTCATAGGTATTAAGTCTTCTGAACAAGCTCTGTTCACATAGTGTGCAATATATCATTATAATTTGAAATATATATATTCTTCGTATTGTTTTCTTTGCCTTCAGTCTGATATGATGAATGCAATGTGAGATACCTTATATAAGAATTATGTGTTAAAATAAATATGTATTAAAGGTGATATTTAGTAGATGCATGTATACAGACTGCCTATTCAAGGCAAGTACATTAAACAATGTACTCATCAAAGAGATTAATATGCTTGCATGGTAGTCAGCAAGAAATGCTGGTGCATACAAAGAGTAAGGTCACTGTGTACAATATAAGAACACTGAATGTTATTTTGATGTTCATAAATCTGCTTGCACTGCTGTAATGTACACAGGCCTCCACAGTTGTGGTCACCTGCAGAACCTCCATCACAATCCTAAATAAGAATGTAAAAATACTGCAAAACCAGACACACAAAGAAATACAAAATTATAAAGTGTATGATGTCTCCATCCATTTTTTGCATGAATGTGAATTTTAGTGATTGCATACATGAGCTCATATTGGCATGTTGAGTGTATGTCAGTTTAGGCAGCCATTATGATTAAGTGTTTAGGATGACCTTTACAGATATTTGATATGTACACTGTAGTCAGATTGAGTATCATTAAGCACTGAAACTTTCCTTTTTTACCTTAGTGATTATGGTCATAGCTATACGTGCTTTTCCAACTCATATTTGATTGCATCTACAGTCATTTACTCCTGCTCTCTCCTTTTCCATTTATCAGATATTAGGTTTGTTCTTCCAACCATCACAAAGTGACTTGCCCTAGGCATGTTGATTTATTGATGTGTTTCCATTATATATTCCATTTTTCTTCTGGTGACTCTTACATATCCAAGTATATGTACATCCCTGCAAGTAAAATCTCATACCATTTGCTTAATGATTATTCTTTCATGCTTTGATATTTTTGAGATCCTATGAGTGATGCTAATAATAACTTTTAGACAATGCGTCCCTTAACTGTCTACATATTTTATGATTTTTCGGTAGCATGTATTTGAATATTGAGTAGTTATAAAAGGTTAATGAAATGCTTTACTTACATGATAATGTGCTCATATTCTTGCATACACCATGGCTTCAGTATACAGTAAATATGCTGAAAAGTCAACCATATTCTACATCTCTGCCACTTGAAGGCTTATATCATATTGAGCAGTTGTATAATTAGAACAATGGCAGCAGTGGTGTTGCCTATTTGCATGTTGCCATATATTTATATTTCCCAGTTCAGCTATCGGCATTCAATATATAAATGTTAATGATATTTTGAGACATTCACATATGCATACATTTATATTATGATTCCCTAATGAAAATGTAACACTCAATCCTATGACTTCTGTCACTTTGAAAAATAAACTGATTCACACAAGTGACAAAGTCTGAAACTTGCTTTTATATCTTTAAAGTATTTGTAGGAGTGGTTTCACCTCTATACTCCCCCCAATATGAAGGTCATGCTCCAACACCAAAATTTCAAACGTGGATAACCACTGCTTCATATAAATGCTAATTGCACTAATTAATGCACATACATATTGATATACATGCTATTTGTTGAAACACATCAGTTTTGGTGACATTCACAGCTTTACAGCTCCTTCTTTGGGTAAAGGAGATAGCAGTGCATACTGCTGGTATTGAAAAAACGTGTAATGATCATATCATAGAAATAAAATTAAATAAGGGCATGTGATATCGAAGCAGACTAGTGGGGTATGTAGTGAAGCATCAAACAGAAGATTAAAAACAGGCAGAGAACAGATGAAAAGGTACAAAGAGTGCTGGCCTAAATCATAACTGTGAGCATTGCTTTACAATGCACATAGCCTGGGTTGGCAGAGTGTATGTTGTGATGTATGATGACAGAGTGGGTATCTGATGGCCAGTGACAAGAAGGGGTTGGGGCGGGACATGGACAAACCTGCAGATATGCTGTCCACAAATGACTGAGAACTTAGAGCTGATGCTGGAGATGGATTAGAACATATTTAAAGCAGGTCATAAATTAAAGGTAAAGAGGAGGAGAAACAGCATTCCCTGTGTGATGTTAGTGTCTGGGCAATGGTCGAATCTAGGTAAAGTGCTCTGGCATTTAGGGTAAATGGAATGTGTGATATCTGCAATACTGATATTCCCTAGAAATGTATAGTATCTTCAAGAGTGATATTCCCCATTGAATGTGTGGCATCTGCAAGACCGATTTCCCCATGGAATGTATGGTATGTGCAAGACTAATACTATGTATCATTCCACAGCCACATACTGAGAGTAATATGACGGTTATGAGGAGTGAATAAAGGTGTGAGGAAGGTGGAAAGAACAGGTTAATGGTCATGATGAATCTGAATATGCCAGAAGTGGAGGTGGAGAGTAAGATATCTTACTAGAGAGGGACTGGGAGCAGGTTGAGGTTTTGGGCTAGGAGGAGCTTGGTTAACTGGGGAAAGGCTATTCAATACAGAATATGTCATCACAAATACAGGGGGGTGGTCATAGATGTCCAATTGAAGGCACTATTCAATACCACTGGACATTCAACAGTTTGAATGGTGTGTGGTTGAAATTTAAGTATATAAAGAATCATATAATAGTACATAATTTTGGAATGCTATATTAATGTTGAAGTGCTAAATTGTTTGTGTCTTTCGGCTTTTCCCGGTTAGGGGTCGCCACAGCGGAACTCCGTCCGCTAATGATTGGCAGTAGATTTTTACGTGCTGGCTTGCCAGGCCTAACTCACAACCTTCAATGAAGGAACGCCCATTCATGCATGTCGCCACACAGAAGACGCTCTAACTGAGAATCGAATGGGCAACGTCTAACTGTGAGGTGACAAGCCTACCGCAGCACCACCACCGCAGTGTTGAAGTGCTAAATAATGGAATAAATAAATTAGGACTGGCATCAAACTGGATGGATGAAATAATTAGTATTAAGCTATGAAAGGAATAATGAAGCTATGAACAAGCAGGTGTGGCACAGACAAAAAGAAGTGAACTATGAGAAGGACATCATGGCTACATAGAAATGTGAAGCTACAGATTTGTTCAAAATAAGGAGCATATAACAGATGGAAAGGAAAAGTGGGATTGTAAAGGATCCACTGTAAAATGAGGGCTACTGTAAAATCAAGAGAGCTTTTGAGATCAGCATAAAATAAAAATAAAACAAAACATTTAAAAGAAGAGCTCAAGGAGGGTAAAAGTCTTTTTTAGCTATATAGCTGTGTAACAAAAGGAGCTACTGCCAGCCCACTTATGTGGAATTTTGTAAATAATTATTTGTCATTTGTGAATATTAATATGATTTATATAGAAGTGTGACAGAAGGAGATACTGCCAGCACAGCTATCTGGAATTTTGTAAGTAGTTGTGTGTCATTTATGAATAGCAACATGATACATATGTCTGTGTTACAAATTTATTATAACTGTATGTCATATTGTATAGATATGTGTGCTGAAGAGATATTTTATTATACACTATTGTAACTGTTTAACAGGGGAGACTGAAACACAGGAGATTAACTTGCAAAACTTCAGAAGAATGGTTGAGGTAAAGTTATTTATAGCTGGGCCATAAACAAAATATGTTATCTCTCAGTTTCAGTGCAGTAACAGACACAATGTCTAGAACAGGGGTCTCAAACTCTTATGACCATTATGACTGTATGAGGACTAGCATAATGAGCTAAAGGTCAGTCTCCAAAATTAAAGGAAGGTCAGTTAGTGTAGCTAGGAATGTACTGCATTTGCTTCCCTCACCTAGAATTCTGCTTATTTGAGGGCTGCTTTAGGCCTAAGGGCCATGAGTTTGAGATGCCTGGTCTAGAACCAGAACTTTTTTTGTATTGTCCTTACATGTGGAGGAATGTAAATTATTTTACAACTTCCAACATTTGTCAAACATCTGAGCGCTATGTATTTTACACAAGGAGATGCTAAATGCTGTCAGTTTCTAGCAATGATGGTTTTCAACTGAGATAGTCAGATGACAAAAGTGATGTCATCTATAAGTATCCCAGCAGCAATATTTGAGATATTAATTTAAGAACTCTGTAAGAGAGAGAGACAGGCATTTTGCATTTGTCTTTGACTTGACAACATCAGCTGGGCAAACTCACTATCCACATTTGCCTTGATCTGTAAGTAAGTAAACTAAGGTACAGTAATTTCTTTTAGATTCAGTTTAGATGTTTTCTGTATTTATTTGAGATTGTCCTGCAATGTTGTTTTAAATAGTTCCTGTAATGTTGAACGCTGAAGTCACTGTGAATACATATTACTGTCTTCTTCTTTTATTATTTATTATTAAATGTGTTTAAACTTTTCAATTGTGGCTGGTCTGCCTAGAGATATTTAAGCTCTTAGAGTACTTGCATATCTATTTAGTGACACTGTGAAGGCCACTCCTAATAGCCTTGCTTTTGGCCAAACTACCATTTGGATTAACAGTAGCATTACACAGTAAGATTGGACACCCTTTATTAAGGGCCTTAAAGTAGCTGATAAGGATTGGCTGGTGACAATCTGAACTACCTTATAGTCTGAGCAAAATGGGGTACAGCTAGTAAACCTGTGCCAGCCTTTCCCAGGTGTGTGTGTGTGTGTGTGTGTGTGTATGTTTATACATAAATCAAGTGTCAAAGAGTGTGTGTGTATGTGTGTGTGTGTGTGTGTGTGTGTGTGTGTGCGTGTGTGCGTGTGTGTGTGTGTGTGTGTGTGTGTGTGTGTGTGTGTGTGTGTGTGTGTGTGTGTGTGTGTGTGTGTGTGTGTTTCAGCTACTTGGGCAGGGACACAAAGCACTGGTTGGACAAGGAGGGTGCTGGAGGTCTTGGCTTGGTCACTCAGCTGTGATATCAACTCTATAGCTGTGGCAGTAGGACATCTTATTGGGGATCTGGAGAAAGAGGAAGAAACCAACCCCAGACTGATTGCAGTCTCTGTGTGCTCTTAAGGGAAATTGCACTTTACTGTGTGTGCACTTATCTTCCTCCCAGTGTGTACATCCCCCACTGTTGCCAGTGGTGATGATTGAGGCTCCTTGATTACTGGGCCAGTGCTGGGGCATCATAAGCTGAAAGAAGGAATGAGATGACAGACCTAGCCAGGCTGAGGACATATGAAAATGATACCAATGATGACCAAGAAAAAACAGAGGTGTTAAATTAATAATTTACCTCTGTTTTAAAAATGTTGCAAAGGAACTGCTGCCATATGAGAAAGATGACAGACCATACAGGTGAGAGCATTTTACTGACAGAAGGATAGAGAAGGAAGTGCTGTAGAAAGAGCTTTATGCCCATAGGAAAGGTAAAGCACAAAGTGCTGATGGACTTCCAGATCATTGGTTGGTGCAGCAGTCTTTAAAGAATGGAGGACAGTCAATATGGCATTCTTGTAGAAGAATGGAAGTATTAAACTCTGTATCAGCATCCCCCAGTAGAAATTCGGAAGTTGGAGGGGTTATGAGCTGGACAGAGACTTAGTAAACAGATTGCTGCATTACTGAAGATTAGGACACAGTGTGTTTGTTAAAAAAACAAAAAGAAAAAAGAAAATAGTAAACAGGACCATCCACTTCACTGATCAAACAAATAGATGGTGTTAGTGGAGTTGGCGAGAAATCTGGAAGAGTTTAAGGAAGGTTTTTGTAAGGCTGCTAAAATTGGAAAGGTGGCCATTGAAATTAAATGGAGGCATTTTTAAAAATACTGCACTTGGGCACAGCAGCTTTGAGAGGAGTAAAACTGGTGACAATAAAGCATGTAAGTGATCCAGAGGTATTAACAGGAAGTGAACTGGAGCACCAAGAGCAGAGTAGCAGTAAGCAAGATGCCGCAGTGTATTGTCAGTTGCATAAATTCCAGAAACAAGGGCTAGCACTGACAGTTTACTTGGTCTTAGACTGACTATGTATTGAGTATTGTGTGAGTTCTGAGGGCTGTATATGGAAAGGGGCATAAAGTGTTAGCAGAAGTCCTATAAACAGGCACTGCGAAGGTCAGTAGGAAGACAGAAGGGATATGTCTAGTGACTACAGGTGCTGGAGCATGTTTCCTTTCTCACTAGTGAACAGAAAGAGACATTACATGATTGTGTTAAATTATGGCATGGACACATGAAGTATTCACGGAGAACAAGCACGACTGAGTGGAGAGGAGGAAGAAGGACACAGGCAGGGGGTAGCAGAGAATGACAGATCACTGCATCCATGAAATTATTTTTTTTTCACAGCCAGAGTTGTGGACACAGAAGGGAATAGAAAAATAGGTTTTGTTCACAGAAATATTGAGGCATTCATGAGGGTAAGATAAAAGTCAAGAAAATGTTACAGAGAAAATAGGATTGGAAGAGGCATCTGTTTTTAAATGCAGTAATATTTTAAATTCCAGGGTTTGTATGTGTGAGTCACAGAATAATCAGACTGAATGTTCAAAAATGGGAACTTGCATACACAAGTCTGAGGCTGCTGTGTCTTAATATATTCAATTTTCTCCATGTTATGGTGATATCACACAGTTTATATAAGCAGCAGGAGGGAAGGGGTGCAGCCTCCACAGTGGTGCTACCAATGCAGGTGGTCCCCAGAAAAAATAACATTATAGGAGAACAGTGATTATCAACATTTGTTGTTCTCTTGAGTTCCACTGTTTTTTTCCCATAATTCTGGGACTGTTAAGTCTTTTAAAAGGCAGCCTCCATACCCCATTTGTTTCCGAATGCTGTCAGACAACTGTATTGTCATACAAAGTAATATTATTATTCTTGGTATTTACTTGATTTTATGCTGTAACATTTTTTTATCTTAAACAATTGTGGTTATGTTGATTCTTCTTAAGCACAGACTTTATTTAATTTCCAAGTTCAATAATTTATTCATTAGTTAGTATATGAATTTGCATTTTCTTGTGCATTGTTGTATTGTTAAACACTATGAGATTCATTGAAGATGCATGGCTTTAGAGAAATAAATTTTTGTAACACACATAAGGGATTGTCTTATTTAAATGCTTCAGAATTATCAGTGGGGAACGCTGATACAGACATTTTGATTGCACTTTCCTTCTGTGTTCACCTATGTATACTGTTACCAATAATACATTTATGTAATTTTATTATATACCAGAAAGTATGTTGATTCTCCCATTTATGATAATACTGGTTGAATTGCTATAATAGTCTTTGCACGAGATGCATGACTGACATTCTCTAGAAATATTTGCTTCTTTTATACTATAATAATAATTAATGAATACAGTCTAGTATTTCTCTTTTATTGTTTTGCTTATTTTCTTTTTAAATATTTTTTGTAAAATATTCCTACATTGCCCCCAAAGTACATAGGCTCGACTAATAGCCCTTTTTCAAAATGCACTTTTTGGTGATGTATGCGTTCTGATTTATAGGTAGGTAGTCACTGAGGATAGGTACCACATTTGGTACTGGTTGAGCTATTTTTAAAGGAATATTGAGGGTATGTATGAAAGTTGATCATCGCAGTTTGTCTATGATCTGTCTACTCTCACTAGAATGAATAATTCATCATTTATTTATATCAAGAACCATAACTTGAAAATAGTAAAAAAAAAATTACAAATAGTTGTGGGAAGCCTTTTTGTACCCTCCATGTGGACATTTGACCCTTCTCCTTTCTTATAAATGCCAATTCTATTATTGCAAAATAGAAGGGAAAAATAAAACTACCCTCTGTAATCTATCCCAGCTTACACAGTATAAGTCAGTGAGATTTTGATAAAAAAAAAATGTCACTAAAGCTGCTCACACAAGTTATGCTTGATGGAGAGCAGAATGACCTACCAGCACTTATCTTTCTCATTTTTAATGATTTAGTTACTCAGAGGATTCTTATGAACTACTTTAGGCTTTGTTCATATTTGAGGTTCTTAGGTCATTCTTGTTTGGCTTCTGTCTGGTTTGTGTTTATTTACTTATTTATTTGTTTTGGCCTTGTGACTATTCATCAGTGGTAGTGCCCTGACTCCTTACACATCCCTATGTCTTGTTTTACACTCACTATTTGGTGCATTATTGATGCATTCAGTTCTATCATAGATCAGCAGTTTTATTCTAGCTCAGTGGTGATCTTAAGTAACACTGCCCTGATTACTTGGAATCTGGGTCAGCATCTCTTAATGCCGCTATAATCAGAAATTTAATAAGAGGTCACCATTATGCATTCTCACAATCATCATTTCTCCTTAACCTGTAGATACCTGGCATCAAAACTATAGGAGAATGGGGAAAAGAACAATGTTTAGTTATTCACAACATATTTTATTTTTTCTGCGTATGGGTATATTTATATTATACCCTAAAGGGCTGTGCCCCTAAGAAAATAATTAACTGTTTCAGAGACTTATGGAACAGCATTAATACTTTTATTAGAAATTCTGGTTTCCAGCTTATAGCTAATTACAAATAATTCAGAAAATCCTATTTTTTTCTTCTTCTTAAACATTGCACGTAATATGCCAGTGATAAGCTTAGTCTTCTGTCTCCTAAGTAGTTAAATTGCTATAGAGCGAGGCATTGTGACATAACCCAAAGACATCAAAATGAATGTTCTGTTTTAGTCTACAAAATGGTATTCAAACATTGCTTGTTGCAAGGACTAGACTGGATATCTTTCAGTTTCTTTTAAGAGTTTAGCTGACATCTGAAACAGAGAATTCCTTATCATTCTGATGTATTCTTTTCTTTGTCTCCAGGGGTATGCAGTCTTCTTTTGTGGTCTCTGATGGAGGATTAAGCAAGTTAAAACTATTTCTTTCTGAAGTTAGTGAAAAACTGCAAACATGCATTAGCACTCGAAGAAAAATGTCCTGGCATTTCCTTAGTAAACAACAGCATCACCACGCCAAGGAAATCTTTGCACCTGTACCAAACATGTGAAGCTGGTTCTACTTCTATAAAGGAAGTACCTCATGCATTGTTCTGGATAACCTGTCAACAGTATCATCAGTGTCTTTTATGACTTAGAAGGAAGTTGACATCTGTTATGCAGGGGAAACTCCTAAAGCATCTACAGGAGATTACTACTTGCTGATTCATAATCCACTGTTTTTTTTGGTTAATCCTGTATCATGCCTAGACAGTTTCTTCTGTACCACCAACAAAGATGTAGAAAAATATTTGGCACATGAATATCTAACATGCATAATCAACTATTATATGAAGCTAGAAGTATAAAATAACATTGTATGATAGACATTGATAGATGCTATTTTACAATTTTATTTTATTTATATATTTAGTTTGCTTAAGAATGGCTAATGCACTGGTTCAGAATCAATAGCACAGATCAGTTTCTGCAGTGGTTACTCAAAATGTGGATCCAATTACAAGTTTATTTTGTTTTTGTGGTATCTATCCTAATAATTAAATTTATCATTTAAAAAACAAGAGTGCCAATGTATTCGTTATGCATCTCATCTAAAATAAGATATACAAACAACTTTTGTAAGCAGGGCTTTTTAGCACAAAACTAAGTCTACATCTCACATCATACCATGTTTTTTTCAGTGTTATAGTCTGTTGTGCATTTAAAGGCAACAGTGTTAATTCTACTAAATTAAAATGCACATACTTTGCATATCTTTTTATAGTATATTGGTGGGGCGTGGAACTAGATGTACATAGAGTGGCATTGTAAGTGACAATCCCTTGTAGACCAGTTAAATTAATTAAAACAGCCAGTAATAAATTCATAGGTGCCACATAAACCACCTGCTACTTCAAATTTGCCTGAAGCATAAAATGTGGATATGGACAATATAAACTACCATGACATTGCAGAAACACTATTTGGGTGATGCCTGAGAAAACCATGACTGGCCCCCATACCATTCATATGCATTTAGGAGTCACAGAAGTCAATGTAATGGGCCACGTTCATATTACTCTGTTTGAGCTCAGACAAAATGTTATGCTTCCATTTGTGTGTGGCTAACTGATTAAGTTATTTATTGTAGGTCTGGCTTTCAGTTCTTCGGTGTAATTATATTACTTGTGCTAAAGGGTCTCAGCATCCTTAGCACATAATGAAATTCAAAATGCTCCTGTGCACTGTACAACCAGGTACTAAGTATAGGGCTAACCAGCAAATCTTGATCACTTGTACTAGCAATTGTATATGACACAAGAGGAAACTGGCACTTACCATTTCACATTTAACAACAGTTAGCAACCTTGATAAAAACATGCTGAAGCACAGAAGATCTTAAGGTGCAAACAAAAGCAAAACTAAGAGTGGAAGTGCTAGCCCACACTTCAGCCTTAAAAATAATAATGGCAAAAATGTGGAAGGCATCTCCATGCTTCATAATAAGACTTCTCTTTACAGATGCTAGTTTGTATATGTGACAAAGTGAGATACTGTCAGTCTAGCTAGCTAGAATTGTGTAAATAGTTAAATGTCATTTGTGAATATCAACATGATTTATATAAGATGCGTTTGTTACAAATGTATTAGAAATGTATGTCACGTGTATATCAAACTGCTGGTACAGAAGTGTGTGTTGAAAAGGCTTTTGCAAATTGCTGTTTGAACTGTAACCACAGTGTGCCATACTAGAATAGAACAGAAATATACATGCACTATTGTAACTGTTTAAATGTTTATAGTTTAACAGTGTAGAAACTGGAATATAAAAGGTTAACTTCAGAAAAATAGCTGAAATTAAATTTCTTTATGGGTATGCAATAAAAGATGGTATCTTTCAGTTTTAAATGAGATGGAGACACAGAGTCTATGGTGAGAAGTTGTCTATATTGTCTTTGGAGTGAACTAATTACTAGTTTTGCAATTTGAAGGAATACAATTGTTTTATGACTCTGCCAAAGATCTGAGGTCTATGTATTTTCCCAGGTAGATGCTAAATGCTGCCAGATTCCAGCAGTGGGGGTTTCACCTGGAATAGACTCAGATGACAAGAAATGATGTCATTCTGCAAGCTATTCCAGCAATAATATTTCAGATATTAATTTGAAAGTCTCTTAGAGAGACAGAGCATTCTGAATTCTGTCTTGGACATGGCAACAACAGGAACCATTCACCATACATCCTCCTTACTCTGATGAAGTAAGTTACTAAGTAACAGAATAATTTTCATTGACATAGTCATGAATATAGCAAAGTTTAGTTATTTTTCTTTATTTATTTGAGACTGCCTTGCAATGTTGTTTTAAACATTTCTTGTGATTTTGAACTCTGATGTCACTGTGATTATATACCGCGTATTTTCTTGTTCTTTTATTACTTATTATTAAATGTATTTAAACCTTTTATTGTGGCTATGTCTAGAGATATTTAAGTTTTGAGAGTACTTGCTATTTATTAGGTGACACTGTGTGGAACACTCCCAATAGCCTTGCTCTTGGTCAAACTACCATTTGTATTAATGTTAATATTGCAGTAACATTGGACACCCTTTGTTCAGGGACTTAAAGTAGCTGATAAGGAGTTGGCTGGTAGCAGTGATAACTCCTTATAGTCTGGGCAAAAGGGGGCATGGCTACAAAACCTATGCCAGCCTTTACCAGGTGTGTGTGTGTGTGTGTGTGTGTGTGTGTGTGTGTGTGTGTGTGTGTGTGTGTGTGTGTGTGTGTGTGTGTGTGTGTGTGTGCGCGTGTGTGTGTGTATGTAAATGTGTCTGTGTGTGTAAATCAAACCTCAAAGAATGTGTGTGTCAGCTACTTGGGCAGGGACATGAAGCACTAGTTGGACAGAGAGGGTGCTGGAGCTTTTGGCTTGGTCACTCAGCTGAGAAATCAACTTTATAGCTGTTCCAATGGGAATTCTTATTGGGGATCTGGAGGAAGGTAGAGAAACCCGACGTGGACTGACTGTGGTCTTTGTGTGCTCTTACAGGAAATTGCACTTGATGCTAAGAGCTGCATCTAGAAATAATGTGTGTGTGTGTGTGTGTGTGTGTGTGTGTGTGTGTGTGTGTGTGTGTGTGTGTGTGTGTGTGTGTGTGTGTGTGTGTGTGTGTGTGTGTGTGTGCGTGTGTGTGTGTGCACTTGTCATCCTCACAGTGTACATCCCCCACTGTTCCCAATGGTGAGGATTGAGGATCCTTGATTACTGGTACAGTAGTGGGTCATCGCATTATTAGCTAGCAGTGGTGGGATCAGCGGATCACCACATCACATATTGGGAGTCAGTGGTGTGAATATTGAACTCCTGCAGCCTGACAACAGTGGTCATTAAAGAAGGTGTTTGTACTCTCAAGCAGCAACATGGCAGACATTCAGAGTTTCATATCACAATAGTTTTATTTATTTTTTGTTAGCTTAATTAGTCAGGGAGAGCAGGCAAGGATGTCAGCAAGGAATATGGCAAGCTGACAAGGAGCTGTTTGGCTGAAATGTGCAAAGACAAAGGATTGGCACATGCCTACCTGACTAAAGCAGAAATGATTGCAGCCTTAGTCACAGCTGTGTCACAGTAGCAACCAGGAGGCAACCAGACTGGCCTTGGGGATTTACAACTCTCAGAAAATGGACAGTTCAACTTTGCCTCAGAATCCATCTGGAGTTAAAGAGACTTGAACTGGAAGCCAAACAGTTGTAACTAGAATCAGCAGAGTGTCTGGATGCTGAAGAAAAGGAGAAACAGATGGCATTAGAATCAGCAGAGAGGCTGAGACACCTGGAGGCTGAAGAAAATGAGAGACTGAGACATTTGTAGGCTGAAGAAAATGAGAGGCAGAGGCAACATGAAAAGAAGATGCTGACTGTTAACCAGAGTCAAGGAGGTAATGGGGAAGGGAATAACCAAACCCCAAAAACAATAAAGGTCAGTACATTCTTTCCACAATTTACAGAGGGTGATAATTTTGAAAGGGTATGTAAACAGCATAATGTTGACCAAGGGCTCTGGGTACGGTTCCTGACCCCCTTAATCCATGGTAAAGCTGTAACTACTGTTTCTAAATTCTCTGATACTGATTGCTTAAATTATAATACAGTTAAAAATTGTTTATTAGAGTGTTTTAAGATAACACCTGAAGCTTATACAAAAACAATTCATGAGCATAGACGCAAATCGGATGAAAGTGTATATTGGTGAACTAAGCACTTATTTTCATAGGTGGGTGAGTGGGTATCAGGTCACTACTTTTGAAGTGTTGGCAGACCTTTTATTGAGGGAACACACCCTTAGTATTTTGCCTGAGAACATGAGAATCTGGTTGGCAAATAGGGAATGCATTACCATAGATGAGTTGGGGAAAAGGGAGACCCATACCAAAAAAGCAGAGCATCACTGCACCGGAAATAGATACCCAGTGCTGCACATGTGTCTAAGGTAACCAATGATGGGCAGCCTAAATCACCCCAACAGAGTCTGCCGGTAACAGGGGAAGCCACTAGTTCAGGTACACAGCCAAGATCAAGGGTTAAATGTTTTAAATGTAACCAGTGGGACCATGTAGTATACAGACGTCCATGGTGACAAGGTGGGAAACAAAAGGTAGCATATATTTTAGCAGTGGAAACTGGAATACAGGAGATTAACTTCAGAAAAAATAGCTAAAATTAAATTACTATATGGCTATGCAATAAAAGATGGTATGTTTCAGTTTTCAATGAGCTAGATACACAGAGTCTATGCTGAGAAGTTTTCTGTATTGTCGCTGGAGTGAACTAATTACTAGTTTGGAAATTTGAAGGAATACAACTGTTTTATGACTTCTAGCATGCGCCAAAGATCTAAGGTCTAAGTATTTTCACAGGTAGATGCTAAATACTGCCAGATTCCAGCAGTGGCATTTTCACCTGGAATAGAGTCAGATGACAAGAAATTATGTCATTCTGCAAGCTATCCCAGCAGTAATATTTGAGATATTAATTTGAAAGTCTCTTAGAGAGACAGAGCATTTTGTATTCTGTCTTGGACCTGGCAACAAGAACCATTCACCATACATCCTCCTTGCTCTGATGAAGTAAGTTACTAGGGAACAGTATAATTCATTTAGATATAGTCAGGAATATAGCTAAACTTAGTTTAGATATGTTTCTTTATTTATTTGAGACTACCCTGCGATGTTGTTTTAAATATTTCTTGTGATTTTGAACTCTGATGTCACTGTGATTATATACTGAGCACTTTCTTGTTCTTTTATTATTTATGATTAAATATATTTAAACACTTCATTGTGGCTGATCTGTCTAGATATATTTAAGTTTTGAGAGTACTTGCATATTTATTAGGTGACGCTGTGTGGGCCAGTCCTAATAGCCTTGCTCTTGGTCAAACTACCATTTGTATTAATATTAATATTGCACAGTAAGACTGGACACCCTTTGCTAAGGGCCTTAAAGTAGCTGATAAGTAGTTGGCTGGTGGCAGTAGTGATAACTACCTTATAATCTGGGCAAAAGGGGGCATAGTTAGTAAACCTGTGCTAGTCTTTCCCAGGTGTGTGTGTGTGTGTGTGTGTGTGTGTGTGTGTGTGTGTGTGTGTGTGTGTGTGTCTGTAAATCAAACCTCAAAGAGTGTGTGTGTCAGCTACTTGGGCAGGGACATGAAGCACTGGTTGGATAGAGAGGGTGCTAGAGGTTTTTGGCTTGGCCACTCAGCTGAGATCTCACCTCTATAGCTGTGCCATTGGGGAGTTTTACTGGGGATCTGGAGAAAGGTAGAGAAACCAGCCATTGACTGAATGTGGTCTCTGTCTGCTCGTAAGGGAAACTGCACTTGATGCAGAGAGATGCATCTGGAAATACTGTGTGTGTGTACTTGTAATCCTCTGAGTGTATGTCTCCCACTGTTTCCAGTGGTGAGGATTGAGGCTCTTTAACTACTGATCCAGTGGTGGGTCATCACAATATACAAGCAAATGGAATCCCAAAAATAAAGAAAATGACAGAGTCCCAAACAGAATAAATGATACAGCTGCTTATCAAAAGTGAAAATTAAGAAAATAGGTTTTGTGGGATCAATGTTTGCTTCATTTCTTTGGCAGCACTAACCCCAGAGGTGCGAATGTTAGCTCTAGATGATTGTCACGTTGAAGTGACACTGTGACTCCATGTGCAAATATGGGGGAAATCAGGTTGTGGATGGATGGATTGATGGATGGATAGACTGAATGTTTGCTTGACTGGCTTATATGAATGGTACAGGGAATTCCAGAGGCAAAGGGACAAGGCATAGTATCTCTAAAAAGACTGCAGAAGACATTGACACTCTGGTATTGTGACCATAATAAGCCAATAAATAGACTTTTCAATATAATCAGTTTTAAAGATTGCATGCAGATCCTGTAGCAGGCAAAAGTAAAAAAAAAAGAACTGCAGGCATAGTAAAAGTCCTATGCTAGCCCTACCTTCACTGTGTGTGAGAGGACTTGTGTTGAAAATGTTATTAAGAAGAGTTTCTCACAGATGAATATCTCAACAATTCTGAAATTCTTATTCAGCCTTCTTGTGGAGTAATTTGGGCTACAGCTCTTCTGTTGTAGAACTATTAAAGGTGCAACATATCTGCAACAACTCTCACTTTCCAAAGCTTATATAAATCTTCAAACCTGTTAGGCAATGCATAGTAGAGTCAAACACCAAAAATGACCAAAGGGTCAAAAAGTGCCACAGGGTCTTCCTCACTGTCACCCCTTTAACCATATTTGATGCATAGGAATAACAATTAAGCAGGATAAACCACAATACTCCCTCATCTCCCATCTTCCCAAAATAATAATAATGAAGAAGGAGAAATCAGTAACAATGGGTATCTTCCTACCAACAAAGATAAAAAATCTGAGAACCACCCATGGTAAACATACACTTAATTATAGATTTCTTCCACTTAAGTACAGGAAACTCCAAGATAGACTGAATATTAGGCGCAGATGGTCATTTCCTGAAGGAGTATCTGTGAAATCTTGGCCATGCTTAATAAGATACACCACAGAGGAATCCATCATTATAATTAAGAGGGTATCACATGATGAAATATAAGATACTTTACTGTAAAGAGTCATATGTAGTATTAGCACAAACTGTTCTGTTCTCGACCATAGTTTGAAAATTTGAAAATTGGTTGACAATCTAAGAGGCAAATAATGCTAATATGCAGTGAAATTAACTACTGAAACGCTAGAAAGCATTTATTTTGCATGGATGGACCCCTTTCTTTTTTCCACTGTCATGGTTGGCATAAACTCCACATACAAAGTTTATACACCAAAGTTTTACACTTTTGATGCAAAAGTGAATTTCCATTACAAAACACTGCAAAATTTTAGGGTTAAAATCCATTATTTGTAGACTGCCATTTCAGGTTTTCTTTTGGCCTTTTTCCATTTAGTGAAATAGTTTTGGTACAATCAGTGGGAAACCACGGAATTAAGAAGGCTACCCTACTGAGTCAAAGATGGCCACTGTTCTGTAAGCACAGCTAATCCTTAGCTCCTCTATTTATCTGGAAAAAAATTAACCCAGAAGACAAACAAGAACGTATTTCAACAAAATATCTTGAAATTTCAACTTTAATTAACATTTAAAATAAGATCATCAAGAAGAAGAACCTGATCTAACAATTAAACAACTAAGACTGAAGCAGATTCAGTGAGGCAAGAATAAGCCGTGTGCCTGTGAGACCTTGCATTCTGAATTCTACACACAAACCTGGGGATATCATCATTACAAGATGTCGAAAGAAGACAAAAATATGGATACTACTACATCCAAAACTAAACTTTCTGACTTGCTATCTCCTGAAAAAGACAAAAAAATAATAAAACAGCCAGATACCTCTAAACCTGGAAACAGAAACAAACCTGATCAACCAGTAAACCTAGAGGATATCAAAACAGCACTACTTCCTATCCAAGAAGCAATAAAAGATCTATATTTGCAACTACAATCATTTGGGGATACATTCAACCAAATAATAGGCAGAATGAATAAATCTGAAGCCAAAATCATTGAAAATGCGGAGACAATATCTTTAATAACAAAAAAATGATTATTATGATGTAGAAATACAAAACATCCAAGCAAAGATTACAGATCTGGAAGCAAAGTCCAGAAGGAATAATATTATCATGAGAGGCATCCCAGAATCTGTGACTCACAATGATCTGATTTCTTCCATCACCCAAATCTTCACCATTCTGCTCAAAGAAACAGGAAAAGCTCAGCAAATAATAATAGAAAGAGCACATAGAGCTCTGAGAGAAACCCAAGTATCATACAAACCCAGACCAGTATATTCAAAACTTTTAAACTTTTAAGATGTTAACACAATTTTGTTGTCTGCTAAGAAAAATGGTGGATCTCTTACCTGGAATAATAACACAATATCACTGGCTCAAGACCTTCCACTTCAAATAAGGCAAGCCAGACAACTTCTTTCCCCTTACTGCAAATTCCTGATTGAAAGGAAAATAAAATTCCAAATGAAATACCTATACTCTTTAATTTTCCAACTGGATGGAGTCAAACATGTAATCACTGATCATAAAGAAACCAAAAATAATTTTCTTGCTGTGTTTAAAAAGGTCCCCACTCTAGATCGATAAATACACTCACCGGAATGACTTCTGGGCCTTAAATACACAGCTGCAAGCATTGCGACGATCTGAGGTCTGCTGTTGCCTTTTGACTCTGTGTTGAGCCTTATAAGGCCTCTAGTAATGGTGTTTTACCATTTGTCTTCTTTGCCAAGCCATGAGGACCTAATGTGGAAATTCAGAACTGCTTCCGCTTCTATTTTTTTTTTTCCCACGACAGGAACCAAAAGCCTCTGCTTTACGACTGTCAGGTATTCTTAAAGGATAACACTTCTGGGAAATCCCGACTGTATAATCGGTCCCCCTACGAGTGTTTACACAGTCGGTTTCCCTGAAAGAATACTTGTAGAGCCTGAAGACTAATTTAGCTATCTGTCAAGAAAAAAAAAAAAAACGAGACTGTAACCAAATGAGATCTTGTTGTAACAGAGCTCAAAGATAAGCTTCCTGTCCCGGTTAGGAAGCTTAAAATCAGTTAGTTTAAACAAGTTTTTTATGCTAATACCTAAACCCAAGTAGGAAACTTCGGCTAAAGTTGCCACAACACGAAATTCTGACATCTAATCATTAAATTCACCTATCCAGCTTTTCTATTTCCTACAGATATATATATATATTGCAGACCTAAAAGTTCAATAATTAAATGAACATGCATCCCCTAAAGCAGCTAAAAACAAATGGGTTGTGTCAACACTAGGAATAAGCAGGTCTGAGAAATATGTCCTCTTCTCTGGATTTACGATGCTCACAGTTTTCCTGCAAAGAAGTAAACAAAATAATGCTGTGATTTTCAACCATTTTCTTAAATGAGATATTTATTTGGCATATTTGTAAAATAATTACTTCCCAGTGTAACTAACTTGGTAACTAATTAATATGAAATGTGTTAAACTACAGTACTGCAAACATTATCAGTAAATAACACAACTAACCTAACAGCTACATAATCTAGCTGCAAGAGCAAATCTTTTCCAGCTACCTGGTGTTAAATTATACATCTTGCAAATAAACCAATATACAATTTAACCTTAATAATCAAAATGTAACCAAGTAGTTAAAGGCACTAGGCTCGTATACTTTTGCATTTATCATGCAGTTACAAGAGGCAGAACTAAGCCTGTAATGCTGGTATGTCTTATTTAAATATAAAAGGGGGAAAAAGGGGACATTATAGCTGATATGTCACTTTGACATATCTTAGAACGGGAAAGAAAAGGGCTCATAGTGACCTGCCTTGAAAACCCTGAAATGTTATAATGCTCAATGGCTACTTTGGCATACTAGCCTAGTCTAAGAATCATGGGATGTACTTGCAAATAGTGCTAGGTGTATCGAGTATCAGAGATTCGCAGAACGAAGGTGATCAGAGGTGATATCCTGTTGGCCATCTAATTGGGGGATGTGGGGGTCGTGAGGGTGCAGACGGAGGTCTTCTGGATATGGAATAGATAGGTAGGTGTTGGCGTTTAGTTTCGAATTTCTCACTCAGGATCTTTGTTTTGTGAATTTCTGGTACTTGAGGTAGTTTGCTAATAATCCCATTGCCTCAATGATAAAGTAATGAAGCTTATATGTAAAAAGTTTTTTACTGTAGTCTTTGCCTCAGAATTGAGATATGTATTGTAGTATCTCTACTGATTAACTTTTTTTTTTTTAAATCCATTCTAGGGATATGCTACTATAAGCCATACTTATCAAATTGTTGTCTAATTTGATAAAAAGAGAGACATGTTTGCTTAGTTAATCACATGTTCATGCTTGTACTTGATGCAAAGTTGACTTCACTAGCTCTTCAAGGTATCTATATGTTTTTATACATCTATATGTATATAACTAAAGATATACACACTAGTATTAAGTAAACTCCCTTCTCAACCCGCTATAAACCAAAATGAGACACAACACATTAACTATAATCCTCTGTACCAACTGGTAGCCTTAGACAGCCAGTCACTAAATACCATGAATAAGGGGATTAAACACTTTGTTCCTGAGGATTTCTTATAGGAAACATCAGCATTATATAACCTATAAGGGTAACATCAAATCTTTTGGGTGATAGATTTGCTGACTAAAAAGTTGGGGATCAAAATGAGACAACAATACTTATAATAGATTGTTAAAGATAACCCCAGACATAAAAACATTCACACATGCATCCATGCTCGCACGCACTCATACACTCATATTTTGACACAGATAGCTGTGACTATAATGTTACTATCTGAATAATCTGGTTACATACCATCCTGGTAATGGAAGGATGCTGGCCCCTTTCCTCCCTCATAATACTTGTTGTAAATGATCATATCAGTTGACATGATTGAAGAAATAAATTTAGACATACTAAGAATAAAAATAAATACCTAATTATTCTAGAATACAGTTATAATGTTTGTAAATATTGGTTCTATTATTGACTTTCAAGGTTGCTCTTCTCAACTACTGTTAATTTTCTAGGATATACACCTTTGATGTTATAACTTCTTTATATTAAAATTTGTTGAGGAGGTTAAGGCTGTATTAGTAGTGCTTTCTAGGGAGTCAGTTTGTTAAGCTTTGTCAATATTGTTAAAACCCATGCAGGGATACTCGTCTTCATTCCTTACTTAAATGTTAAAACACAATATGTAAATACTCTTTTGAATTATAGATCTATAAACTTAACAACTACTTATTCCCTGCTTTATTCCTGATCCATGGGAGTAGTGGTTAGGCACAGAGCTGGGACAGGAATAATAAGATGCTTTCTTAATTCGATCTCATCAAAATATAAACAAAAACTATTAACTCTAACTAATACACAATTCTTATTTTACCGACATGCCAAATGCCTCAATGTGGGAATTTGATTCATGGAATATCAAAGGGCTCCAGAATAAAAAGAAACGAAAACTTTTTTTACACCTCATTTTACAAGTGAAAGCAAATTTTATACTAGTCCAGGAGACACGCCTAACCCTTGAACAATGGTCAGAAATTAGGGAAAAAAATGGATAAGGGAAATTATAGCTTCCGAAGGTAAAACCAACAGTGCGGGGGTAGCTATAATAATTAAAAAGCAATATCAAGACAAAATTCTGGAAACCAAAGTGGACAAAGAGGGGAGGTGGTGCTATGTAACTCTTTCAACTCCTAATCTTCCTAAGCTCATTCTGTTACTAAATATCTATGCCCCTTGTAATAATCAACACTCTTTTCTTGCATCATTATAGCCTATTCTAAACCAATTCCAAAACCATTATATGATTCTAGGTGGTGATTGGAACACGTACCAAAATCCAGAATAGGACAAATCAAGTATAACTCTATCACATAATAAACAAGCATCTCTAGCTTTAAATGAACTCAAACATGATTACAATCTATATGATCCCTTTAAATATGGAGATAGCCCAAATAAATCTAGTAAATTTACGTTCTTCTCACATGCCACAAAATGTGGCCGAGAATAGACTTCTTTTTAATTTCGGAAGCACTCATCATTTTAGACCCAAAACTGAACATCCACACTAGATACCTTTCATACCACTCCAAAATTACTCTAAATATTAATGGAAACCCAAAAACTGTACAATAAAAAGAGGTTACAATTGGTCCCTGAACCCCAATCTTCTAACCAAAAAAGAGATAATTAATGAGATACAATCTATTCTCAAGTCAACCCTGTCTAACATCCCGAATTCTCAGATACCCCTGGATATTGAATGGGTGGCAACCAAAGCACAAATTAGGAGAATAGTCATTAAAAAAGCAGCTTACTATACAAAAATCAACTTAAAGAGGAGCAGGACTTGGAAACAAAAATACAACTACTCAAGCATGACCCATTAACTAATTTTAATACTCAAACAGAAACAGAAATCTTGAAACTTCAAAAGGATCTCTACCTCCTACATAACAATAAATTATCCTTTCATGAAACCAAAATGTTAGCTAACTATGCTAATGAAGTCCAAACACCATCCCGAGCACTAGCCAGAATTATAAACCAAACCAAATCCCCCTCTCAAATATCTGAAATATTTTATGAAAACAAACACTATACTAAAAATGATGATATTATTAAAACCTTTGAGTTAATATATTCACAAACCTATGGAGAACAACTAATATTACCATCAAAAGAAGATAGATCACACTTTCAACAAAATCTCAATTTCCCGATATTAGACCCAAACCAACAAGAAAAATTAAGCCAGCCCATCTCTATTGATGAAATAACCTCAACAATTCAGTAAATGAAATCACATAAAGCCCCTGACCCAGATGGTCTCACTACTGAATTTTATAAAACTTTCTACCCCATTGTAGCCCAAATTTTATTCCATATACTGAACTATATAATAAATAACAAAATCAATGATGTACACTTTAATGCATCTAAACCTATTTTTATACTTAAAGAAAAAGCAGACCCAAAAAAAAAAAAACAGATAGCTATAGACCCATATCACTATTAAACATTGACACCAAAATCTTAACATCTATACTTGCAAACAGACTGAAAAACTTAATGGATAAAATTATTTCCCCCAGACAGTCTGGTTTTATAACGTTTAGACAAACGAGCGATAATACATTAACACTTAATATAATACACTAATCTCATATGCTAATCAAAACAATCTACACATATACGCACTTGTTATTGATGCCCATAAAGCCTTTGATAGAGTAAATATAACATTTTTACTTCATACTCTGCCTTACTTCAACATACCCCAAAAATGTATCCAAATCCTACAAATATTATACAATAGCCCCTATACATCTTTATATATTAACAAAACTTGGTCAAATAGAATTCCAATTAAAAATGGAACCCGTCAAGGATGCCCTCTATCTCCTCTACTTTTTAACTTATATCTAGAGCCTCTCTTCCTAAATATAAAACAAAATATATATCATTGCCCCCCAATAATTTATAACACCAAAATCTTCTTATCTGCTTTTGCTGATGATCTGAATATTTATTGTACCACAACAATTTCTGATATAAATAAAATATTATCTGCTATTGAACACTTCTCAATGATATCGAATTACAAATTAAACCTCAAAAAAACTAACATCTTCCCCTTAAAAACTCCTAAACCATTCTCTCTTTAACCACTGGTAGGGAAATTAAAAACTGAAGAAGTAATTATGTACTTAGGCATTACATTCTCTACAAACAACAAAGATTTTTACTCAAACAACATAAAGCAAAAAATGGCAAGACATTTCACTAGACCTTAATAGATGGAAAAATCTAAGGCTACCGTTTTTGGCCAAAGTCTCTGTAATTAAAATGAATGTCTTGCCCAGATTACTCTATATTTTCATGACTTCCCAGATAACCATACCCAATAATTTTTTTAAACAAATACACACTGAGCTTGCTAAATTCATCTGGGAACCCAAAAAAAAAACAGAATCTCATATGACAAATTAAAACCCCTCAAAAATAAAGGTGGCTTAGTCCTTCCAAACTTTGAGACATACTACTTAATTATAAACACCAACAGAATTTTACGAATAGCTGAATACAACCCAAAAGATAAAGCTTGGTACCCACACTGGATAAGAATATACCATAATCATATTAAAAGCCTGGATATCAACCCCAAAGCATTACCATTTCTAAATACCAGCTTAATGAAATCTTGTAACTTAATAGAATCCCCTAAACACTCCATTGCACTAACACAAAAAATATTCAAATCCCTAAACCTTATACAAGCTATGATGACATTACAACACTTACATAAAAAACCCTAATCTTAAAATAAATAACCAGACTCTAAACCTAAACCACTTCCCTCGACTAATAAACACAACCATCCATGACATATATCCATATTTAAATTGCTTTGTACAAGAAATAAGAAACCAATTGAACCTTCCCAAATCATACTTACTGATCCTGAGACAGATCAAAGAGTTATGTAACAGTTATCTCCATGACACTATCACAAATAACTAAGATATAGCAACTTGTAACTTACTTTGGAAGACTATCCTCTCAACTAAAAAAATTACCACATATACCTACAAAATGATCAAAGACATTAAATTCCAGAAACATATACTCATTTCTGACTATTGGAGAAAAAACCTTTCATCCATTGATAACCATCAATTGAATCAAGCAATTAACCTAACAATAAAATCTATACTCCTTCAAAAACTAGCTTTTACTCAACTCATGATCTATGACAACGCATATTTCACACCTGCTATTCTACATTCATTTAATCCTATAAAATCCCCACTCTGCCCACACTGTAAAGACCAATCTGTTGACTTACTCCACCTTTTCTGGAGCTGTAAATGTGTATTTAAACTTTGGAAGTTCCTTAAACTTCAATTACAAAAGACGGGCTATCAGACATCCACACTCACCTGGGAATTTACTCTACTACATATCCTCCAAAATAATATCTCCATATACCAAGCAATTACCCTGATTAATATTTTTCTTTTAATGAAACTTTATATAGCTACCAACTGGCTTAACTCAACTAATAACTCATGGGAGTATTTTAGACTGATGGCGACTAAACATCTATTAGCCCATAAAATAATAATTAACAAAAGGGACAAAAATATTAAACTTAGCAATTTATGGGAACACATTTTTAATATTATTCTTGCTTAACCTACCACAAATGACCATACTTCATTATAACTAAGAGTTTTCACAATATCTTACATCCCTAACTCCTAAAAGTGTCTTTTTCTCTTTAATATTTTACTTATAATAACCCTTGCAAAATTACTTCTTCTGCTCTGCTGAATTTTGAAAGTATCTATGTATATAGTGTAGATAGTATTGTTTGATTGATTAACCTCTTTTTGCATTACTTTCAATGTATGACAATTGTTTAATGCTCATGTATCATTTCTTTATCTGTTACATTTCATTTACTGTTCTGCTTTGATGTAAAGAATAAATAAAAATTATAGAAAAAAAAAAGAAGGCTACTCTACACATGCTCAAGATGAAATTGCTCAAGCATCAGTTACATGCATAAAAGATGAATGGCATGACACTGGATGCTGTTTCCCATAGGAAGTAATTGTTGGTGCCATTTTTAAGTGTATGTCAGCAATGATTTATTTGTTTTGGGACAGTTCTGCCTTTTTCAAGTTGGTATTACCATGGAGTTGATATATATAAGTTCAGGGGTTGTGGGATGCGGATTGCCCCTCCCTCTTGAAAGCCTCCATGCAAAAAAAAAACAAGTAAAACTTATTTTTTGTCCTTTTGAATTTTAGGCATTTTTTTCATCCTTTCAGCATCCTGAATTTCAGGACGCTATAGTTTCATAAAAAAAAATCTAAGGGCTAAAATTTGTGGTGAAGTGCATGGAAATCTTAGAACAGCCTTCAAGGATCAATGCATTTTGTTTCCATTCTTACAGGAAGGTAAACTTATTAAGTTAGATGTTCTTGGCTTTAGTGACATATATGTAAAACCAGAATACATTTCATGTACCAGCATAGTGAAACATGGAATTGTTATATTGTTCATTAACATATCCAAACTAGTATGCTGCAGAACTGAATTGGAAAGTAAAATGGTTATTCTATAGTTGAAGATGAAGTGACAGACATTCTTCTTATCAAAATATATGTACCCATTCATGTTGATTTGGAATTTTTGTCTACTTAGTTTTAAAAGTATTATATTTTAATTGAGAAGATTTTTCAATTATATTGTTTGGGGTTGTTGATTCTTGTTTTTTGTTTTAAATCAAATCCGGTGGGAACCACAATCAGACCACTTTTTCTCCCGTGACACCTAATATTCAAGGATACTATGAAGGAAGGAAAGGAAAAAACTGTGCTGCAGCAGTCTACATGATCCTTTCCATGTGTCTAGAAATAGGAATCATTAAATTGTCCAAATGTTCATAATATCAAATGTTCATTGGGTGAACATTCACAACATCAAATTGGCTTTGCTGGTAGCCAGTTTTTCTGCAAAAGTGGAATTTGTCTCTTGCTCAGTGTGGTGCAGTCTTGGACTTGGTATATATCATTTGCAAGGGTTGCTGAGTTGCAGATGACATGGCCCCTGAAAAAAGGCTTTTTTTTTTAATTTTTGGCTTTCCGGTTTTTGATATTTTATGGCTGTATTTTCGTATTTCAATATTTCATATTTTCTGGGTCTTTTGATCATTTGGTCTTTTGACCTTTTGTTATAGCGGCATCTAAAGGTATATTATTTCAAACAAAACAGAACTGAAATAATGGCAAGCTGTCCAGATCGACTAACACTTTATTCTCCTGGAACTTTGACAACAAACTTTCCAGGGAATATATAAAACAAACAAAACAACCACATTTCTAAAAATCTTGCAACATTATTAACTATGCCATAAGACTGAAACAACAAAAAGATCCAGTAAAATTAGTAGTGAAAGTATTGAAGACAATTACATTTTTAATTACAAATCAATCATCCAATTAGTCATTGCTAAGAGATGAAGTAATTCCTTTCCAATTACTGGTTTAAGCCTCCACCCCCAACAAACCAATGTATGTTTAAATATAAACACACACTATTATTTATTGCAATGTGTGTTTTAAATCCTTACTCCACTCAGGACCAAACTGTGCCTTTTCTGAAATAATAAACTTCAAGATGCTATGATGTTGCTGAAAATGGAGAGCAAGATTCATTTCTATTTCTGATACTTTCTTCAATTTTCACATTAAAAGTTGTACCTGTAGCCCTTATACAAAATAGCCCATATGGGCAAGAAATACAATTAACAACTCCTTTAGTGTTGCACTCTTAAGTACCTGCCACTGAAAAGTTAATACAATTACTTTTCTTGAAGTTAGTAACAAAAATGAGCAAATAGAACATCGGCAGTAGGGGGCAGTGCCCTTGTAAGATGAAGTATTAGACATCCCCACAGAATGAAATTTGCATACATGTAGCATGCCCCTGAGTCCCTAACCTAGCAATTGTATTTCAGGGCTTTAATGATATGGGGATACTGCAGCAAGATCTTATCAGCACACACCCAACCCAAGGTAGAAAGCCATCCCTCCCCTGCAGTTTTGTCAGTATCTCTTTGCTACTGGGAGTCTGCTGATTTAAACTTAGCTACAGACTGTAGTTGGAACAGAGCTTGCCACAGACCAAATACACATGAGATGAGAGTATTCTAATTGACAAACACATTGACGGCATTCCATCAAAACAAGAAATGCAGTACTACAAAGAGTGAAAGATTTTGAAGCATGTTAGACTATCAGATACTAACTGACTCCAGAACTTGGTAAGTCAAAACTAGAACCTTCTACATCAGTATGTCTAGACTTCATATTATCAAGCTCTCCTTGGTAGTTATTTTATCTTAAATGTTTAGAGAGTAAAGCTAATCATGCCACAGGATAAAGAATTACAAAAGTAGATTAGAAATAGAATCACAAAATATACATAATCCAGAATCTACTGGTATCACTGCTAAAATTCATGAAAAAGACTCTCTCAAACCAGAAATGATAGTTCCAGGACTGGAGTGCCACTAAGCAGATTAGTTTGGACATGTTTTAACACATGTTCTGATAATCTTACTTAAAGTTATGCTAACACATTAGATGTCCCCTATTTACCATGCTGGAATCCATGATTCCTTCCTACACAGTGCAAAATCAGTGTCTTAAACCTAGGAAAACCTCCTCATGTAACTCTTAGACAAAACTAAAGAACCAGTGTAATACATCTGTCTGAGCCAGTAAAAGGAACCACTTCCTGTCAAAGCTGGATAAGTATACATCATCCGTGGATTTCCACAAATGAGTCCATTTCTTACTCTGTTCATTTAAGCAGAGCATACCCTCCCACTTGCTAAATTCAAACAACTGTAATTCTAAACAAACAAACAGGCAGCCAAAATATGTTTTGGAAATGAGAAAACAGTTAATATAAAAGATGAAGTTTCTCATAGTGTCAAAGGACTCCTGCCCACACTCTTATAGGTGGTGTCTTATTCCTTCTATAATAGAGTTGCAGCTAATAAAAGTAGTTTACTTATTTTGATGCTACTCCTTAGCATTGCTAAATAATGTATTTTCAAGCACAGAGATGCCCAGGTTCACATGTCAAACCATAGTTAAGTGCACACCTACCTCCTTGTGCAGAGGTGTATAGCCATGACTGTGACACAGATAACTCATGTTCAATTGGCACTCCTTGTGTTGGAGGAAACAGGCCAGAAAAGATTGAAGTGAGCAACTGCAGCTATCTTGCCCATCTTTGTGGATGATGGAAAATGTGGCTCACCACCTGTGTGACACTTCCAAGTTGCAAAAGCTGTTGCACCCATGAAGGATGAGTCTGCTAAGCACATGCTACCAGTAGTATAACTGTATTAAGGCCAAGGCCAGAGAACATGCATGTGGAGCTACAGATGGTTCTCATGTTAGGCAGCTATTATGGATCTCAGGAGAGTGGTCATTGTTGTTAGGAGCTCCAATGCCTGGGGAAGGACTTGGCTTGGTCTAGTAGAGTGGCCTAATCTTTACTACTTGGAAGGCACCTGGCTGTCCCCTTTGAGGCAAACTTAAAATTAAATGGGTCAGTGAGGCAAAAGAAGAGACTTCACTGAGAGAGAAAAAAGAATAGCAGAGTACAATGATGGGATCACAAGACAATTGTACAATTGTCCCAAAGCAGCTTTCTCTTTGTTATCTGCCTTGCTAATTCTGGACTTCCTTGATCTCTTCATCTATAATTACTTACTCAACATAGAGCATTATTAGGTAAAGGTGAATATAGTATAGCATTCTTGACATCACACTGACAGGTAGATACTTCTTGCTATACCACTGAGAGGTAGATACATTGTTTGCACTGTTCTTATGAGTGTGATCTTATTAACCAAAATACATTATTGATTTCTGGTTTTCAAATAATCAGTTTCTATCATGTAGAACTGTGCAGAATAATACACCTCTCTAACAATTACAGGCTCAAGAATAGTTTTGTCTGATGCAGTGTCCTATCCTTCTTAGCATTAGTTTCTTACTCTCTAACAAGTTAGGGAACAAACCCTTGAGATAATTTGGGCCAACTACATTTTTAAGACAACCTATCTTTACTGTAATAGTTCTGCTGTTAGGTCTGTCATGTGGTTTTTGTTCCCTCTCTATTTCTGTGGACATTTGGACTGTATATGTCTCACTTGGTTACATAGGAAATAGCTAACCCCAGAACTTTGGCATGTGCTAAAACCAGTAACATCCTATCATTGTTTGCGTAACCTGATATGATAGTATACACTGACCCCAAGTGTTCCCCTATACCCTTGTGAGACTACCCACAAACCCTCCTTGAAAATGTAAAAGGAACAATTCTTCAAAGAAGGAAGGATAAATATCTATTTCGGGAATGCACTCCATAGACAAACCTAACACTGACGCCATTAGAAAACCAGACGTGTTAAAAACTGGAGAGAGGGTAATCCCTATAACAGGGATGCATATAAGATCAAAAGAATTTTTACTTCCAACTGGAACTTAATTTTTACTCAAGAAATGAAAATGAGGTTAGGAGAAACATCTTATGTAGTTTTTAGTAGGGGAAAAACTTAAAAGAATTAGTAAAGGTTATCAAAGTGCAACTAACTCTGGGTAAAACTGCAATCCAAATTGTAGCTTGCTACAGATCCTCCACCATGCCCCAGGATTCCCACTCATCTTTTCTTGATATACTGGAAAACATTAGGGTTCAACCAAACACCCTAACAATGGGCGATATTAACTACCCCACCATTAACTGGGAAAACTACTCATGTACCAACTGCTTTGCCCAACTCTTTCTGGAATTCATAAATTCCAATGCCCTGTATCAACTTATCCACACCCCCACCAGGGGCAACAATATCCTAAACCTAGTAATTACCAACATGAGTGACCAGTGTTCCACACCTGAAGTCAACACCTCGTTGGTCAAATCCGACCATAAGCTAATCACCCTAGATATTTGCATCCCACCCCCACCCCACATTAAGGAAACCACGGTAAAAAAATTCTCCAAAGCCAACTTCATGCTTCTTAAGACAAAAGTGTGAACTTCATGACACCCATGCAGATGGACAATACAGTTACAACTGTTGAATCCTACACAAATGCACTCTATAAGCACTTACATGAGTACATGGATCATGCTATCCCAAACAGAACCAATATGCTATCCTCCAAAAAAAGGGAAGTCAATCTGGTGGTCCCCTGCCATAAACAAACTCTACAACAGAAAGAAGAAACTGTTGCAAAAGAGAGTAAAATCCCATGAGTGGAGGAGCTCCATGGTCAGCCTCAGTAAGAAGCTGAGATCCCTTATAAGATCCTACAAAGCTAGCTAGGAAAACAAAATCACCACTGATTCTAAGGGCAACCACAAAGCATTCTATAGCTATGTCAAGAATCTCAATGACAACACACAGATCTGCTCTGGGTTACAGAACAACGGCATGAAAATTACAGAACCAACTGATATTGCCAACATCCTGGCAGATAGGTTCAGTGCTAACTTTACCCCCCTCTCACCCCCTAAAGGGCCCATATCTATACAGGAAAAATGCAGAGTCCATGTAATCACATCTATGCAGGTAAAAGCTGCACTCTCTAAAACCAGAAACACAGCATCCTTGGAACCGGACAACATCCCAGGCTGCATTTAGTACAGACTTCAGAACAAACTGGCTCCCCACCTAAGCACCATGTTCAATCATAGTCTCATGTCAGGCTTTGTGCCCACTGAATGGTGCACAGCAACAGTTATCCCACTCCACAAAGGGGGCCCCACCACTGATCCTGGGAACTATAGCCCTATTAGCCTGACAAGCCTGGTTCTACAAGGCCATGGAATGTATCATCATGGAACTCATAAACAAAGACATTGGTAACCTCCAAACTATGGACCCTACCCCAGTTCAGGTTTGTGAAAGGCAGATCATGCCTTCTGAACCTGATCAACTTCTTTGAGACAGTCACCAAAGCCGTAGATGAGGGTAAGGTGGTTCACACAGCCTATCTTGACCTCACCAAGGCTTTCGACACCATCCCCCATTCTGGAATTATAGCTAAACTCACTAAACTAGCTATAAATCCCTACGTGACAAGATGGGTTGCCAACTGGCTCACTGACAGAATCCACACTGTAAAAGCTGCAGACTCCAAATCTGACTTCAAATCAGTGGCAAGTGGAGTATCACAGGATTCAGTCCTGGGACCTATCCTGTTTGGTATCTACTTCTCTGAAGTACAGGCTAACACAGAAGGCCTTTGGCTAATGAAGTTTGCAGATGACTACAAACTAGGAGCCATAGTCAAGTCCCAAAAATGATGTGGACATCCTACAGAAGGGCCTCACTGAGACAGATGCCTGGTGTCAGAGGCATGGCCTCAAGCTCAATGCCAAAAAGTGCATTATCATCCCCTTTGGTAAAAACTCTGTACCCATGAACTACCACATAAATGGCAGTCTGCTTAATGCCAAATCTGTGATAAGAGACCTTGGGACCCAGGTGGACAGTTGTCTGTCCTTTGATAATCACATTGCCACAGCAGTCAGGAAATTCTTCTATCTGGCACACCTCATCACAAAAGGGTTCTCATCCAGGAAAAAAGAGGTCATTGTTCCCCTGTACCCGGCACTCATTAAACCCATTATAGAGTACAGCGCCCCTTTTGTAATGTACCTCACAAGACATCTACAGCAGCTGGAAAGGCTACAGAAGTACCTGACAAAGAAGATTACTGGCCTCAAACAAATGCCCTATACTGACCAACTCAAAAAACTCCAGCTTTACTCTGTAGCATATTGCCTACTCCAAGGAGATCTCTGCCTAACATATAAAGCTATGTTAAACTCAGAGCTGTTGCACATGCTACACCTAAAGAAATCCCAATCCCTCCAACCTACACACTCTAGGGTCCTATACCTTGTCACCATAATAAACAAGACATGCTGGTAGGATAGATTCCTGTCCAGAGACTTCCTATACTCTGAAACAAGCTACCCATCTATGTCAAGCAAAGTTCCTCATTAGCACTCTTCAAGAAAAATCTTGATGAGTGGGTGGGAAATAGGAAATACACCATGGGGATCACTTCTGTGGCTCTGATTGACAGGGGCACAGAAACTTAACTTTCTTGGGTGGCATAAGCTAGGGAACCTTGTTAGCTAGGCTTACTTTAGGCCCTTGGGCCGATAGCCTAGTACCTACCTATGAACCTATGAACCTATAAAGGGTGAACCCTCTAAGAACTATGACCGCTACATGTCAAAGATGGCCAAATGTGGGAGATGTAAAACTTGCAGTTACAGTAATGATGGACCACACATTAATGTAAACAGTTGCTACAGAACTATTCGTTGTCCTGAACAGGTTAATTGTGACACTATAGGAGTACTGTATTCGGCTACATCTGTCTCATGTACATCATTCTACATTGCAAAACAAAAAGAAAATTAAAAGATAGAATTTCTGAACATATGAGAGACATTAAAAATAGGAAAACCACCAATACACTATACAGACATTCAGTGGTTTGTGCAATTTGAATACATTTCATTTTACTATTATTGATAGAGTAATTCCAACATTCTCAAAAAACTCCAGCTTTACTCTGTAGCATATCGGATGGAGAAGAGTGTCAGGAGTGATTTGTGACAGATGAGTACCAGTAAGAGTGAAAGGGAAGGCCTACAAGAGGGTAGTGAGACAAGCCATGTTATATGGGATGGAGACAGTGGCACTGACAAAAAGGCAAGAGTCAGAGCTGGATGTGGCAGAGTAAAAGATATTAAGATTTGCACTGGGTGTGATGACAGTGGACAGGATTAGGAATAAGTATATTAGAAGGTCAGCCCAGGTTGGAAGGTTTGGAGACAAAGCCAGAGAGACAAGATTACGTAGGTTTAGACATGTGATGAGGAGGGATGCAGAGTATATTGGGAAAAAGATGCTAAGGATGAAGCTGCCAGGTAACAGGAAAAGAGGAAGGCCAAAGACAAGGTTTATGGATGTGGTGAAAGAGGACATGCAGGTGGTTGGTGTGACAGAGCAAGATGCAGAGGACAGGAAGAAATGGAAACAGATGATCCGCTATGGCAACCCCTAATGGGAGCAGCCAAAAGAAGAAGAAGACAGAGTAATTCCAAACCCTAGAGGTGGTGATATTGATAACCTCTTAGACTACAAAGAGCTATGCAGGCAAATTAGCTTAAACTCCAGCCAATTACCAGAGCTACATGATAGTCTCTCTTTAAAAAGTGTATTAAAATGAGATCTTGTAATATTGAAGCTACATATATTTTTAGAGGATTTTAGCAACCCGATGTTTTTATCTTAATAGATTTTTTTAGGAAGTGCACAATTTTCATTATTATACATGTATTCTAAGCTATGGTGCTTTTTATACAAAGGTTTGTGCTATGCATTAATATGTGTTGATTGAACATGATGAATATTTATTACAAGTGCTTTGGTGTTTTTAATTTTAAATAGTCATATTTTTCTTTGCGTTTTTACTTTTACTCTGATGAAGTCCAATGTTCAAATTTGTTAGCAAAGAAAACACTTAGTAATACAGTATATTTTAGTGACAAACTGCTCATGTCTGTTTTTTGCTGCCTGCCTTGGTTTCTCCTCTTTAATTAAATCCAGTCTCATCTTCTTCTTTGCTCCTGTATGAAGACTTTTGATTTAGCTATACCATCAAAAATTGTTAAATGTCTTCATCAGTAAAATGTAGTATGTAAAAAAAAAATCTGGATTCAGAGTATGGCATTTGTTGCTTAATCCCTGAGGATCATGGGTCAGAGTACCATAGCTGTTCTTCAGGTGCTTTCATCATTAAATCTTTCACTTCATTCATTTGCATTTTGTTACGTACTCTTTCCATCCATAGTATGAGAGCAACACAACCCCTGCAATACCGTGTGTGTGTGTGTGTGTGTGTGTGTGTGTGTGTGTGTGTGTGTGTGTGTGTGTGTGTGTGTGTGTGTGTGTGTGTGTGTGTGTGTATGTGTATATATATATATATATATATATATATATATATATATATATATATCAGTTATAATGATTTAGAAAGCTACAAAAATAGAATTATGATCTTAAATAAACCACCAAGATTCAAATCAATCCTACCTAATTGACAAAATTGTTGTTCTGATTCTACTCACTCAAAAAAAAATGGACAGGATTTTATAGCTATGCTGACAAACTATAATCCACAGAGAAACAAATAACAAAGACTTTCATATATTTTTCCAACCATAAAAATTGTTCTCCAATTGGCAAGCTCACAGTTTTCTTTTCATACCTTTATTAAATTATCACTTAAAACATAGGTAAACATACATTAACAGAAAAACAAGATACCATTTTCCATTTCCATATCAAAGACTCTGAAATTACTGCAAATGGTTACAATATTATAAACAGGGCAGGATAAACAAACATGGTGGGGGTGTAGCAATTATGTTTAAAGAATCACTTAATCTAGAAGAACTAAAGTGTTCCCCACCAGACATCTCTCATGCTGAACTCCTTAGCACTCGCCTCCAAATTAATCCTCACAAATCCATTAACATCACTGCCAACCGCCTACCACCAGGCAACAACCTGCACAACAAAGAATCCCTCCTATCCTTGTTATCTTTTTCTCTATCTTAAGAAACCATCATTCTAGGTAATTTCAACCTAGACTGGTTCTCCTGCTCCTCTGACTCCCCTACATCATTTATAAAGCTATACAACTTCACCCAAATTACTATTTACCCCTCCTGCATCGACAAGCACTCCAAAAAAAAAATCACTTCTACACTGTATTTTAACAAACAAAACAAACTACGGTACCAGGCAGGCTGTCTACCTGTCACGCTAAGTGACCATGCCCCTACATTTCTAGTTAGGAAGAAAATACATATCCAAACCAGCATCTCATACAAATGCACCCATAGCAAAAAATAATTCTCTTCTGACACCTTCAATTTACTACTACAAATCTGGATTAGTCCCCATTAAAAAACTTGCGACTAGACCTAGCTGTAGAATACTTCAATTACAAATTCCTTGAAATATTAAATAATCTTGCCCCCCTCAGAAAAATTAACCAAAAAAACAAACAGCTACATGGCTTTCTAAAGAAACAAAACAACTAATGAAACAAAGAGATAAGGCCTGGTCACTATATCATATGAACAAAAATAACAGTGATCTTACTCTTTACAAACAACTTAGAAACCATGCTAAGAAAAACATCATCAAGGATAAAAGAACCTATTTCCTCATCTGCCAACATAAATACCAGCACAATCCACAAAAAATATGGCAGAATATCAACCACCTCCTTAACCCCAGTAAAACCCCTACCTCTGCCCCCCTCACTACTAACTCATCTACGCCCTTAGTCTCAGAATTCAATTCCTACTTCATCAAGTCTATCACTTCCCTCCTAGACAAAAAAACAATCCCACCACTCACTGTCCCCTCCCCTACCTCTAATGATGCAAACTCCTTCTCCTTTATTACCATTCAAACTTCCTGCATAAATAAACTCCTATGTAAATTAAAACCCTGCTGCTTAGCTGCCGACCAAATTCCAAATAAATAAATACCTAAAACTAGCTGCCCCATCCATCATCTATCCTATATCATAACTAATAAACCACTCTATCTCTGAACAGTATGATTGCAAATTATGGAAAATCTGTCATATCGTACCATTTTATAAGGGTGGCCCATCTAGAGACATAGCTAACTACCGTCCCATCGCCATTGTAGCCCCCTTGCCAAAATTCTAGAGAAATGTATCTACCAGCAACTCATGAATCACCTCACTACCAAAAACCTACTCTCCAGCACCCAGCATGGCTTCAGGCCTAAACACAGTAGTACCGCAGCCCTCATAACCTTTACAGAGACGATCTGCCACCTCAAAAATGAAGGACAACTAGTCTCAGCCATTTTCCTAGCTATGTCAAAAGCTTTTGATACAGTATCCCATCCACTGCTCCTCAACAAACTTGCCTACTTACAATCTCAATACCACACCCCAACATGGTTTCAGAGTTATCTATCCGACCATAAATAGGCCACCAAATGGGCCAACAGCCTCTCCCCACTATTACCAGTCACCATGGGGGACCCACAAGGCTCCATGCTTGGGCCCCACCTCTTCATAATATTTACCACCAACCTATATACTGTCACTCAACATGCCACCATCATCCAATATGCAGATAACTCCTCCCTTATCGGCGAAGCCCATTCCCCCACAAGAACTCCACACAAAATGCAATCATCATTCAAAGACATTGAAAAATACCTCCCCAGCCAACAACTCATTCTAAATCCAAATAAGACCAAGCTTATAATTTTCTCTAATAAATCTTTCAAACCCAGCACCCAATCTATCTCCATACTATCTAACAATGGTACTAAAATGGAACCTACCAACCAGACCAGGCTGCTAGAGGTAACCATAGATGACTCACTAAAATCTGATAAACACATCTATCTGATCATCAAAAAAATCCACTCTAAACTAGCCAGTCTATATATGGTTAAACCTTACCTTACCTTACCCAACAAGTTAGACTGGCCACTGCAAGATCCCACTTGCTATCCACCCTCTTATACTGCTCTGAGGTCTTTACTAACATCAAAAAAATGACCTAAATAAACTAGACCCCTGCTATAACAGAATAGCTAAGTTTGTCACCAACTAACCCCACAAAACACACAACTGCACTGCTTTCCAACAGCTCAAGTGGCTAGAACTTCCCAAAGTATTATTACTAAAACAATTTTCCCTTGCCCATAAAATCATATTCAGTCCTACTGACTGCCCAAGCACAAACTATGTTAGATGACTTGATAGATGAAGTCAAGTATAAAAGGTGAATGGCATGTATAAACCTATTTTGGGTATTAAATTTATGCAGACAGAACAGGTGACTAACTTTGAGGTTATAACACCTGTTAATGTGGACAACATTTCTGACATATTAAGTAACCCAGGACCAAGGTTTATTACTACATACAACATGCATAGTCACATCTGTATAGATATTATTCAGAAGAATTGGGGTTTGTTCAAAAGTAACCCCAACATTTACAACAAAATGGGTGATAACCCTAGTGTCACATTTAGGAGGGGTAAAAATTTGAAATCACTCCTGGAATATCAACGCCATATTTATCCGAAAACAGTAGGGACGTACAAATGTCAAAGTTGTAACTTCTGTAGGTATTAACTAGAGACTAATAGGTTTACAGTGCACGGTATAGAATACAAGTTAAAATGTAGCTCTAATTGCAACTCAGAAATGGTTGTTTATTTAGCTGTGTGCCAAAGATGTTATGCTTTTTATGTAGGTAAAATGGAGCGGAAGCTCCGCTAAAGAATGTACGAGCATCAATATGCCATCAGTAAGAAAAAGCAGGACAATGCACTTGCTAAGCATATTATTAGTTACACTGAGCATAGCTTCAAATTTTAGTCATTGATCAAATTCACCACGATACAAGGGAAGCCCCCTCACCCTTACAGTTGGAGGAATTAGAATTAACATGGCAGATCAGACTCAACGCTTACAATTTTCCAGGCTTGAATGAATCATGTTCATTAAGTAGCATATTTTTAACTGAGAAGCTTAAAGAGGTGATGCTGATTTTTTTTTTAGCAGCATTACTAACAATGGCAAGTGTACTTAAACATTGTTGGTTACATGAGAATTTTTAAGTTACTTTGTTAATTAATTTTTTGTATTACATTATATGTTTATACTTGTTTTATTGGTTTTCATAATATGTAGTTACATTTTATTTATCATTTGCTTTGCATGTCATGACAGTTAAATATCTAGCTTTTATTGTGTCTTTAAGAAGGTGCAGGATTTGGTTTGTTTTAATTGGATAGGTTAATTAGTTAAACCTGACTCGATTTATATGTGTTTCTGAATGTTAACACTTTTTCTGACGAAGTTTGCATATAGTGCAGATGAAAAGCGCTTCATTAAATCGCTTTATTTAAGCTCCATTTGGTGTATCATTTTGACTCCTGCAGTACTTGGTTTTTTGAATTTATAACTAATAAACCACTCTATCTCTGAACAGTATGTTTGCAAATTATGGAAAATCTGTCATATTGTACCATTTTATAAGGGTGGCCCATCTAGAGACATAGCTAACTACCGCCCCATAGCCATTCTAGCCCCCTTGCCAAAATTCTAGAGAAATGTATCCACCAGCAACTCATGAATCACCTCACTACCAAAAACCTACTCTCCAGCACCCAGCATGGCTTCAGGCCTAAATACAGTACTACCGCAACCCTCACAACCTTTACAGAGATGATCCGCCACCTCAAAAATGAAGAGCAACTAGTCTCAGCCATTTTCCTAGATATGTCAAAAGCTTTTGATACAGTATCCCATCCACTGCTCCTCAACAAACTTGCCCACTTACAATCTCAATACCACACCCCTAACATGGTTTCAGAGTTATATATCCGACCATCAACAGGCCACTAAATGGGCCATCAGCCTCTCCCCACTATTACCAGTCACCACGGGGGTACCACAAGGCTCCATGCTTGGGCCCCACCTCTTCATAATATTTACCACCAACCTATATACTGTCATTCAACATGCCACCATCATCCAATATGCAGATAACTCCTCCCTTATCTGTTCAGCCCGTTCTCCACAAGAACTCCAACACAAAATGCAATCATCATTCAAAGACATTGAAAAGTACCTTCCCAGCCACCAACTCATTCTAAATCCAAATAAGACCAAGCTTATAATTTTCTCTAATAAATCTTCCAAACCCAGCACCCAATCTATCTCCATACTATCTAACAATGGTACTAAAATGGAACCCACCAATCAGACCAAGCTGCTAGAGGTAACCATAGATGACTCACTAAAATCTGATAAACACATCTATCTGATCATCAAAAAAATCCACTCTAAACTAGCCAGTCTATATAGAGTTAAACCTTACCTTACCCAACAAGTTAGATTGGCCACTGCAAGATCCCACTTGCCATTCACCCTCTTATACTGCTCTGAGGTCTTTACTAACATAAAAAATGACCTAAATAAACTAGACTCCTGCTATAACAGAATAGCTAAGTTTGTCACCAACCAACCCCACAAAACACACCACTGCACTTCTTTCCAACAGCTCAAGTGGCTAGAACTTCCTAAACTATTATTACTAAAACAACTTTCCCTTGCCCATAAAATCATATTCAGTCCTACTGACTGCCCAAGCACAAACTGTAGACTCTTCAGGTCATCCAACAAACTAATGCTAAATGTAACCCAGTCTCACAACTATCACAGAAACTCCCTCTACTCCCATAAAATAGCCAAAGAGTGGAACACCCTTCCTGAACAGATAACTAAAAAACGCAACCTGTCCACATTTAAAACCCCCCTGAAAGACTATTTAAATGATAACTGACTATCCCCCTGTATTGTTCCTAATTAATAGTCTTCATATTTTTCCCCACTCATCCCACACATAATAACCCAAATAGTGCTCATCCCACATAGGGCTATCCCACTATCTGTCTTATCTTTATAAATTTTTGTTTCTTCAGATGACCTAACTTGTAAAACTGCATGACTAATTTGGTTTTTCAGAAGTGACTCGCCTTGTAAAGCTACATGACTTATTTACCTCATATATATTGTAAAAAAATTGTATTCCTGTATGCCTGAAACATGCATGTTTATATTGTATTCTGTTATTATATTTTGCTATAATATTTTTGTTAAGCTCATTTACATATTGTTAGTAATGTACTATTTAAACTAAGCTTACTGCTTGTACCTTGGTAATTTTTTCTTGTTGTGGAGCATTTCTCCCCGGGTCTCCACTTAAATTTTTTTTTTTCATCCCAGTCAGACACCACCCGGTTAACAAATGTAAATAAATAAAAATAAATAAAAAGTGTACCTACATGTTATATAACGTCTTTCATTTCTTTGTAGTTATCATCAGTCTAACATTACATAAATTAATGATTTCTTAGCTTCTCTTAAACCTCACTCCTCCTCTTCTCCTGAACATTATTCTGCATGTATTGTTCCCACAACTTCCATTTATTTCTATGTAATTTGCTCCTTTCATTTTCTAAAGATCCATCTTTCCATTCTTTTATCTATTTTATAATATACAATACCTCAAATTCAGTTGGTGTAGATTTTGATTTCCATTTTCTAGTAATTGTTTTCTTGACAGCCAACAGGATTAAATGTTATAAGGCTTTAACTATATCTAGAAAATTCAGACCCTATGTCCCTGCTCAAAAGAATCATTTGCTAACTTATAGACATTTGCTCACCTAATATTTCTGACAAAGTACTCTGTAGGAATATTTTTTCTTAAATCTGCCAACTTATTACAACACCGACATATATGTTCACAGTTATTTCTTTCCTCCCCATCTCACCTTCATTGTTTTTATCTACTTGAGGAACAAAGTCTTTGAAGTCTTCTTCGGGTATAAAAATACTTATGCAAACAATTCCAAGCAAGGATCCTAAACTTTTTGGTCTTTGTTGCATACTTGCGAGCCATTATGTCCTCTCACTGTTCTCTTGTAAATTGCTTTTCTAGTCTCTCTCTGCAATCTTGTTCTAACCTCCTCTGATTGATCTTATAGTTATCATGCAATATTTCACATGCCCTGTAAATTACCCATGTTAAACAGCAGTTTGTCTTCCAGATTCAACTAAACACTTTACTAGAGCAGGAGTTTCACTTAAAATTCTCCTAACCCTTTCTCTTTGCCTATATTCTGATAGCAATACTTTTCTGTGAAGGCAGCCTCTAGCCAGCATTCCCAACATATTCTCAGCCTCATCCCTCTCTGTTACCTTTCCCTGTCTACTTATTTACTCCCAATCCCTTGGTTCCATTCCTTTGTTGGCTTAATTCACAGAATACCTTTGGCTTCTTTATAAATATAATATTTTATGTGGTTATTATTCTCCTCAATCTAAAATCCTACTCTCTCTTTATTTCTTGCACCCCCCCAACTTGTTTCATCATCAGCCCTTTCCATTTTGAATTAAAACCTTCTGCTTGTGCTATCTATGTGGCTCTAAAGTATCTGTTCAAATCAAATAATTCTAACCTACATTTTTCTATTGGAAGGATTAACTGATCCCACTTAACTCTTGCCCTCTTCTCTCTCAGATAAATTCCTTCAACTCTTTATTAATGATTGTCCATAACTTATGCTCTGATTGATAAAACTATACCTGACAAGTATATAAAATTAAATGGATTAAAAATATTTTCACTGCTTGTTTCTTATTAACTGTAGCCATAAACAAGAGCTTCCAGTTTTTCATGTTTTGTATTATCATTTTAATCTTTTCCTACATATCCCCAACTGCCATAACATTTTAGTCTATACTTCTAATTGCTTTGTCTTTATTGTGTCCTCATAAATATGGGTATTGCTAGATCAATTTATGTGTGGATACATAATAAACTGCTCTAGCCTTTGTTTTATTTTTATTGAATTTAAATCCTGACAAGATTTGAAGCTGTCTCAATATGTTCCACAACAATGAGATGTCCGTTTCTGGATTTATTAGATACAAAAAAAAAAAAAAATCTGTAAATAATGCTGATTTTTTTGATTACCTTGCCAATTATATTTTTGTATTTCTTAGTCCCTTATTTTCTTTGATAATGGTTCTAAATATAAAGCAAATATCAAAGGAGAAAGAGGACAATCCTGCCTGGTTCCTCTGTTCAAACACAACTTATTGAAGATGAAGAATCCCACTTTAATTCTTACCACCAATCCACCAGATATCTTCCTAACTGACCCTATTATTATATCAGGAGAATGCAAATGGTTCTACTGTCATGCTCATAAAATCCCAGCTTACTTTATCAAATACTTTCTCTGCATCAAGACTCACCAATGGCAGCAGCAGTATTTTCTTACATTCTGCTTTTCTCTAGATTATCATTGTTCTATTAATGTTGTTAAATGTTTGCCTCCCCTCCACAAAACAACACTGATCGATATCTATCAGTTTTGGCAATAGCTTTATCATTCATTTAGCTAATATGAAAATAGACACTTTATAATCATGGTATAAAGTTGCAGTGGGTCTATATGAAGCTGGGTCTGATAGGTCTTTACTGTCCTTAGGTAAACAGCCACCACAGTTTTCTTCTAAGATGGTGGTGCGTCTCCTCTTTTTTCAGTACTGTTAATCAAAATCTTCCAAACCTTTATCACTTTTCTTCCCTCATAACAACCAAACTTCTACAGGAATACCATCTGTTCCTGTCGACCTTCCTGAAGATTGACCATGCATCACTGCTTTTATCTCACCTCCTCCTATCATAACTGTTGTTGAGCCTCATCTAGCATAATTAAGTCTGTCATATATATTTCCAAGTGTGCTCTTTCTTGATTTCCACATTTCTTTGCTTTATACAACTTTTCATAAAATTTCTAAAATATCTCTGACATCACTTAAGGATCTCTGGTTATTTTCTTGATATAGGGTCCATACGTTTGGTAACATAAACTTTTTGTTACCTAAGTCATTGTGATAAACGTTTTTGAGCTATGAGGGTTATTTTCTAAATGTATGCATATTATTCAGATGCTCCCTTATTTAGCACTCAGCATTTATGCTGCTTCTTGTTCTGTGATACACAATGTTTTGTAAGCCTTTTTAAGTAATTCCTATTACTTTTGAAACATACCGCTTTCTCTTTTTATTTCTATCCTGTTTTGCATCTCCATTTTCAATTAATACCACTCACTAGCTATAACTTCTGAATATATTTCTAGCTAAAAGCTCTCAAATAATTTCCACTACCCATTTCTTAAATTCCTCTCTTTTTAAGTGGTCAGTGGGAAGGCACCAGTATCTTATTTTTACATCATTAACCTACATTTTTATCTTAGGTTTTATTGGTGCATGACATGAAATATTTATTGGATACATGTACTATTTGGCATGTACCTTGCTAGACACCTGCAACAACTGGAGAGGCAGCAAAAGTACCTCACAATGAGGATTCTAGGCCTTAAACATTTGTCCTATATGGACAGACTCAAAAAAACTCCAACTATTCTCTGTCTCATATTGCCTACTTAGAGGCGATCTCTGCTTGACTTACAAAGCCATGTCTGACCCAGCTCTGTTAGAAATGCTACATCTAAATAAATCCCAATCCCTCCACACCACACGCTCCGGAGACCTCAATCTCATTACCACATTCAACAGAACATGCCGGACGGACAGTTTCATAACCCAGAGACTGCCCATTTTATGGAATATACTTCCCATACATGTCAAGCAGAGCACCTCACTTACCCTCTT
>NC_056728.1:1288755764-1288812554 GCF_019279795.1 Protopterus annectens
CTTATCCCACTTTTATACCCCAAGTAGACTCTAGAGAATTTGTCATCAGGTAGATAGCAAATGTTGGATGTGTGACTGGCAAGAAAGAGATAATTGAGAACATATTTTCTGGTACTGTAGTGAGTTGGCAGACTTTAAGTACTCCCTGCAGGATGCACTTTTGGAGATGCTTGGTGGACAGATCGGTGTTACAAGGGAGATGATTTTTCTGAGCTATGATACAGGATCAGAATTGCCTTGACATGGTAAGGTCTTGCCATCTCTATGTACGGTGGCTCCCAAAAAAGCAATTACTAGAAAACAGAAATATAAATATAAACCAACTATACTAGAAGTATTGAATATAGTAACAGAGATAAAACAACTAGAATTGAGATCTTTAGGAAAAGGTAGGAGCAAACTACACAAGAAAAAATGGGATTTGTGGGTTGTAGGAACAATACATACAGGGGAAGAAAAAGGTTTAAAAGAAGGCAGGACTTAAATGAGCTATGTAATAGGAATTGAATTATGTATGTAATGTTACTTAGGTTATATGATATATAGCAATATATGTGAAGCATGATGTTTGTTAATTTTAACTTTTCCATACAGTTTAATTACTTTTATATAAATGTAAATGTGACTATGTCACTAGGCTGCCATGGATTTTTACCTTCTTTTAATAATAAAACTATTACTGCTTTATGCCATGATTCTTGAATGGCTCACCTAGCTGCTATCATATTAAATATTTTAACCCACTTAGGTTACAACAGCAAAAATGTAGGTCTCCTAATTTCTATAGTAAGTCTGTCTTAGCCTGTGGATTTGCCTGCAGCTTGCTCCTTGCTTTGTCTGAAATTCAGTCCCCCTCAAGGAGGCCAGGCTTCATTAATTCCTTGATGTCCTTCTCACTGTCCTTGGAAGCTCTTTGTCTGTTAAGAAGTTATTGAGTCTAGTAATCCAGCTCGAGTCCCTCACCTTCAATATATATAGATTCTTATAATATTCTCTAAGCACATGACCTACTATCTCCATCTCTTGTACTATTTGCCCTGAGTAGGATCTATGATCTTTATAATTCCCCTATCTTTCTTTTTCTGTTACAACCGTAAGGCCAAATATTTTTCTGTTTGGGAGATGTCCCTCTACTGAAGTGTAGTTGCCAAAATCTGGAATTCCCTCCTTAATGGAATAAGAATGCAAAATAACAAACTTAACGTCAAAAATCAGCTGAAGTCCTATCTATCCAATTCTTGGATGTGTAACTGTCAAGATCCTGACAAACCAAATAAATGTTCAGTCCTTTCTCATTGGTAACTGCAAATGGTGCTTTATATGAAAAACTTCTCTTGTAGCAACGGAGTTGATGCTTCAGAGTATATCATAATCTTGTGGTATCCACCTGTAGTTTACTTTCTTTGCATTGTATAAATGTTCTACAAAAGGACTGCACTGCATATATTTGTACAGAGCCTTAGAAACTAGCTTTTTTTTTTTTTGTTTTTTTTTTACTATTGTTTAAATGTTCCTTAAATGGACGTGAATATTTCTATGCAGAACTTTAGAAACTACCTTGTGTTTTATTACTATGCTGCTTGTTTTCTGAATCTGAATATTTTTGTAACATGATGTACTATGTAGAGTTTTTCTCCCCAGGCCTCCACTGAAAACAGGCAATTACTGCCCAGTCGGACTTTTCCAATAAACAAATGTAAAATAAAATAAAATAAATAAAAATATCTCATGTCCATACATCTTTAATGCCACCTGTTTTCACTCTGTCCCCTCTTCTGTGTGCTCCATCCATCTTTTCTCGCAGTCCTTAAGTTACTTTCCCTCCGTAGATGGCAGTCTCTCCCTACACTGTTGCAAAGTCATCATATTTAACCTCTCCTCATTCTTTTCCTTTATTTCCTGCCTTTCTTGCCTCAGCTCCTGTTTGAAATCTTCCCATTCTTTTATTTCATCTTACCTACCTGACCCCTCTTGAATATCTCATCCAGACATTTCATCAGTGTCACCTTTTTCATTGTATTAGTTAACCACCCTACCCTAAATGTCCAATGTCTCAGATACTGTGGGGCATTAGGTGTCTTTCATTTTAAATTGATTGGTGTATGGTCCAATAAAAGTACGGTGTACATATGAAATGTATTTATAAGGGTGCTATACTATCTCATTATATACATCTTATCAAATCTAGAGTGTCCCAAAATGCCTGCAGTAATGTCTATATTGGCTAGCATCGCTATTAAAAATTCTTAAATGCACCATTCCAATACATCCTCATAGCAATTCTGAACAATCTTCCTTTCTTTTGATAGACTATCTTCTATTTGTCCACCACTTAAATCAGACAATTTTTCTGTAATATTCCAGTCCCCAGCAAACAGACCTATATCTTGTATAAATGGTAGACCATCGATCAATATCTCACTAACCTCCATTTCAGGTGTTTCCAGGAGAATATAACAATTACCTAAACTATTCTTTAGTATCTCTAACAGTCCCCAACTAAAACATATATCACTTTATTATCCAAAACAGTGTCTTATATGACAAAGGAAACTCATTTATTAATCAAAATTCTTACTTCTTTTTTCTCCACTCATTCTCACTTACATAATGTCCCTTCTTTACTAACATTTCATGTTCTTTTTTTCACAAATATGTTTCCCTGTGCATTATTACTTCAGCCCCACTCCCACCTACATACTCATTTATTCATCTCAATTTAGTTGAATCAGTGAGAACTCTGACATTTGAGGACATCACTCGCGTGCTCACAATAAACTTTCCCATCTCATATTATCCATCCTGGGTATATCTCGGAATTGATCCAGAATAAATCCCCTTTCTGAGATCTGCATGCTATGGTTTGTTATCCTCATTTCAGACATTTTCCTACCACTTACAAGAATGAAGTTTCTTAAAACACTATCAGAATTACTTACAAGCTTAAGTATAATATAAATCCCCGTTTTCTTCCTTTAGTACAAACACAGATCCCTTTACTTTGATGGTGAGACTGACTGCATTTTCTCGTTTTCTCTGTTCCCCCATCCCAGTCCTTTTTTCCTATTTCCCCATTAATTAAATTTATTTTCTTCTCTAAAGCACCCACTTAATTGCCATCTCAGTGTAACTTATGGCTATTTTATTCCATCCTATGTTACTTGCATCAACTAATACTATAGTCTCATACACTTAAAGGAAACAAGATTTATTTTCTTTTACCTGAGCTGGTTATATACATGCTTGCTGCCTCCATGTAGGTTCAAAGTAACTCTCATACTGTTTAACCCACCTTTCTCCAGTCATTATCCTTCAACATGCATCTTTCCACTGTTTCTTTTCCCTTTCTAAATATCCTTTCTTGTTGCCCCACATGGTTTTATAGACTAAGTGTGAGTATTGCTTTCTGGCTGTGTCCCTGAACTAACTTCCTCTCACTTCACCCATCCAGCTGTATCTCATTACACTGTCTCTTCCTAATGTGCCTTTCTTATCATTAGTCATCACCCTGCCTTAACTAATCACCTCGTGATTATATTCCAACTAAATTATTTTCACTTAAGCTAGTCCAATACACTATCTAACCCTTACAAATTACTACAATTGTCTTAGCATGATTCTGTGTACAGTTTTTTTATCACATACACTACAAATTCTCGATCTGTCACATTCCTTCTTCATTTGCATGGCCCCATACTATAAAGAAACCTCACACCATCTATGTGACAACAATACTTGCATGAAAACAATTGCCCCTATAATCTCTTGCTCCAGCCTATATTAATATAGGAGTCCTAACACTTTCCTCAATATTTATTTGGAATGGAAGTTCTGATGCCTTCCTACCATTTATCTAATGGTCTCACTGCACTAGGCCCTGTGTGTGCAGTTTCTTCTCACTACTGTTCTACATACTGACACATGTAAATTTACTTCATATAGGGATCCCTTTCCATAATTTTCCAGTTATTCTTTTCCATCTGATCTTAAATCTGAAATATTATTCTAGTTTCAACAATTAAAAAATAATAAAATAGAAAGATTGATTATAAGACAAATAAGAATCCATAAAACTTCACTTAATTTCTATAAAAATAATAACAGCAAGTAATAGCCTTCAAACTTTAGTACTAGGTAGAGCTGCTATTGTGCTGTGATCACCTTGATCATTTGAAAGTCTAAGTTTTAAAATAGCACTTCAGTTCATTGTCCCACAAATATAAAATTCTCTACATAAACTGCTATGAGACACCAGTGCAGGTCAATCTCTGGCTAGTAACTTCAGGTGTCCCACTGATCACATCTCCAGAGATTCATCCTCTTGATGGAAATTGACTGGTTGCTCCATGATGTCACTTATCATCTTTCTGTTTCTTTGTATTTCTCTCTCTTTGTGTCCCTCATTTATTGATGGAATAGTGAAAAGGGTTTCATTGGTCATTTCTCCTTTCCGGCTCTGTCACACTTACTCCTGCTTATACCAGATGTTTCACCACCCTCCATCTGAGCATTTTCACTTTGGAATTGCGTCTATCTTTCCTTCTGCACCATTGCCTCCTTCACCTCCATGGATGCTTTCCCTCCCATTGGAAAAATGTCTTTAAATATTACTGGATAAAGTAGCGTAAATGTTAAGTTTAGGGTTTTACATGCATGAAAGTAGAACACAAATCTCTGTCTTCTCTGTCATGTAGTAGCTGGGAAATCCTGGTTTTCAATTACCAGATTTTCACCTACCATTGAGGCTTTTTCTCTTTTCCACATTGCAGTGGTAACTGCTATTAGAGTTGACATGTCTCTGCCTTCATCTTGGGTACCTAATAGCTGAGGTCTATGCTTGAAAAACTTTGGGTTTCTGATTGAGTCATATATCATCGCTAGGAAAGTCAGCCCATTTATGCAATTGTTTGATCACAACATTGTATGTACTGTTTTTTTGCCCTAGGAATTTGTACTCATCTCCGACTTTTGTATTCTTATCATGTATGTGGAGTTTTGCATCTTGTGTTTTGTATCATATATTGTTATCTTTTATTTTTTATACTCATCTTCTATTTTTTATTTATATGATTGTTATGTATGTAGAGCTTTTCTCCCCAGGTCTCTGCTGAAAATGGGCACCTGATTGCCTAGTCAGACCAAGCCGGTAATCAAATATAAAATAAATAAATAAATAGTTCAGTCCCCCATTTCTTATAATCAATTCCCTTGATGCCATACCTCACAGCTGTCCAGGTTTTTGCAGAATGTCCACATTTTTTACTCATATTTTTCTACTCCTCATAAAATTTGTGTTGTTTTCTGGAAAATCACTGGGATGATCAGAGGATTGAAGTCACTATATAATGACAAGCATTTGAGTTTCAGACTTCAAATTATTTAGAAAATGTTTGTAAACACAAGCCATGTTACTCAAGCAACTTTATAAGTTTATGAGAGCAATATTTAAAACCTGTCCCATATTTTGGGCCTTTGTCTCTCCATTTTGTCAGGCATGGTCCAGATTTCTTCCACTAAGAAGTTGATGGGTATGCTCGATACACTTAGAAATATTAATAAATCTCAAGTTTTCTCCTCTTTTTCTATCCTTCAGCTCAGACTGCATTATTTCTATTTCTTCTAGTCATCTAGAATAGTTCCAATCAGACTTCTACACAGCTTCTACTTCACCTGAGTGAAAGGACAATGTCCTGAAAATTTCTTTTTATTTCCAGTCCATCTTGTGCACATACTCATTTAATGATCCACTCATTTTCAGGATCTTCTTCTACATTTTATTTATTTTAATGTGAAGATTTTCCATCTCTAGAGTGTCTTCAGGGTCCATGTTTCCTGTTAAATTTCACTGAATTCCTCCCATTTCTCATTGCTGGACTACAATGTGCTTTTTTGTTCCTTAAGGAGTTTCTCATATGTCCAGTGGCTTTTTGTCTGCTTATGGTCATTTACTTTGCTGTCCAGATTTCAAATGATCAATTGTATCCATGACAGGCATTTACTTAAAACCATGTTTTAAATCTTTTCTCAGGCAAGAGGGCAAGAAACCACATCTGCTCAGCTCAGCATCTTATAGTAAGTCCTTGTGTGTGATTTTATTATTGCATTTATATGTACAACTAACAGAGAATTCTACAACAATAAGTAGTTATACTTCCTGTGAGGTATTGTTGTTTATAGTTGCTTATCTAATTAGTCCTTATGAACTAGCTGTAGTTAGCATAAGACATCATAAAGCAGAAGCTATTAATAGACCCAAATGTCTACAAAACAAGAAAGTTAAATAAAAACACCAAGCATTAAATGCATTCATCTCCACAACCAAAAGAAAATTCTGCACAAAAAAAATCTTACACCTATACATTAATCACAGCCGTCAAATACAAAGCCTCATTATTATACTCTAGATACAGGAACCAGTTGGAAAAGGGGTTTACAGAGGAACAGAAACTTAAAGCTATTGACTCTACCATCAAGCTGACCCCATTTAAAAATCTTATTTATACTCAACTAATGATACATAATAATGCCTATTATACTCCAGTTATGTTAAATACATTTGACCCTAAAACCTCACCATCTTGTACAACTTGTCCATTCCCCCAAGCTTATCTCTTACATATTTTATGGTTTTGTAAACATACACAAAAACTTTAGTGTTCTCTTAAAGCAAGAATAGAGAAAATGTGATACCAAAAATTGACTTTGTCCTGGGAGTTTGCCATTCTTCATATTATGGTTTTAAAACTATCTAAATTAAAATATCATATCCTTATTACTCTTTGTGCATTAGTTAAATTATATATAACACAAAATTGGATAGATCACACAAATCTCTTTTGGAATGGATTTAGAAACATGACTATTAAATATATATCCTCTCAAAAGTTTATTATAAAAAAATGACAATAAACGCTCCTATTACCAGAAGTATTGGAAACTTGTTTGTTTGAAAGAATAGATTATAATGGTAGAAAATGGTGGAAATAAAATAATTTGATTTTATAGTTAAGTAAGATCAATATAATTAAATATTTTATTAGACTCTACAAATTCATATAATTTTTGTAATATATAGCATTGTCACTATATATATATATATATATATATATATATATATATATATATATATATATTATTTCTTCTTTTTTAATAGTACTTATTGCATATATTGCAGAGTTGTTTGTTTTAGATTTGGTAGCATATTTGCTGTTGACTGAATTGTATTTGTAACCACCCACGCCCAGTACCTCTACATTTAGCCTCCCTAACCACACCCCCCTCATCCACACAATCACTCATAGGATCCACCTCCTTAAAGTGATATAACCCACTTCCTTTGTTTTTCACACAGACCACAGTCAGAACTTATCCTATATACTAACCTGTAACTACTACATCATTATAATACCTACATCTGGCTCACCACTCCCTAAGGACCTTCTCTTAATTCTTCTCCTACCTTTCCTTTCTATACCTTACCTACTTACATTCTATGAATACCTTAACTGCCTAGGATTTCATTACTCCATAAGGCAAACCTCTACACCAATACTTGTAGACCCTCACAGCAATACATATACACCCAGCACAACTAGCTACCTACCAGCTAAGCATCATAGATTGACTCACATCAAATTCTATAGTCCAAGAGCTAGGAAATTCCAAAACCTAATATGTAGACTCTTAAAACTTACAATGAGATTACAAGTTCACCCCTTAATAGATGGTGATATCCACCCAAACCCTGGACCAAACTCTACCACAACTTCAGTGCCCCACACACCAATTCCTGCTAATGCAGAATTGCTCGCCAGACCCTCTAACTCACTCTTGATAGCTCATCTCAATATGCTGAGCATAAATAATAAAGTTGCTCACCTACATGCACTCATGGATGTATATTCATTTGACATCCTATGTCTTACTGAAACATGGCTCAAAAATGCAACACAAGATAATGAGATGATTCCACCCAGCTACAATATCTTGAGGCTAGACTGTAAAGCTAAGAAGGGTGGGAGGAGTAGCTATTCTATACAAATTTGGATTACAGGTGACCCCTATAGATTCTAAACCTCTACTAACAAGTAAGGCTGAAATCCTTATTTCCAAATTGCAACTTAATAAACGTAAATCCATCTACATCATCTGTGCTTATCTTCCCCCAGGTAATAACTCTAGCACCCTAGAGGATATCCTTAGTTGGCTATCTAATACCTACCCACAAGGAACCATAGTGTTTGGTGACTTTAATATCAACTGGAGGAGCTGTACCTCAGAACAGCCACCTAGTCATATTGACCTATATGGTTTTACTCAAACCATTACATCCCCTACAAGGACCAATAATCTTAATGGCAAGGAAAGCACCTTAGATTGGATTCTCATAAACAGTCACCACCAAACTTACAAAGTAGAAACCCTCCCCGAAGATATAAGCGACCATTCACTTACCTTCATAATCAGATATGAGTGACATTCTAAACCCAACCACCTTTAGGACAATAAGGACCAAGAAGAATTTTAACCTTGACAGCTTTCAAAAAGAACATTTGGCATGCAATTGGTCATCCCCGAAAACCTACCTCTAGAGGAAGCAGGAAAATACTTTAATTCAAAAGTCCTAGCTATTTTAGACTACCATGCTCCAACACGTACAATTAGAACCAGGATTAAACCAGCCCCATGGCTCTCAAAAACTACCAAACAAAAAATCCTCCTTAGAAACAAACTGTGGGCTAACTGTCATTCTACTAAAAACCCTGTAGATAAATTAAAGTTTAGACAGCTTAGAAATGAAACAAAAAATCCATATTGTTAGACAAACAACATTTTTACTTTGAGCTCCAACAAACCCACCAAAATAAACCGCAAAAATTTTGGTCAGGCATCAATAAACTCTTACACCCAGGTCGTTCAGTCACACCCATCCCTTTAGGCTCTGATCACGATAATCCAAAGCAAATACCAATATCTTTAATACTTTTTTCACAGAGAACATTCGATCTCTTGCCAATCAGCTATCCCCTGATACATCATCATCAACCACCTTCATCACTAATGCACCCCCATCATTTCACTTTCAACCTCTTCCTACATCCCTTGTCTGCATCCTTTTACATAAGCTTAAACCTACCACCCTCTCTGCAGACCTATTACCCACATAATACCTGCAAAAAGCTGCAAAAGCCATAGCTTACCCCATTTCCATCCTGATTAATAGAACTATTACTGAAGGAACTATCCCATTTATTTATTTGCAATTTGATTGCCAGTGAAGTCCACTGGGCCGAATTGACCTACTTTCAGTGGAGGCCCAGGGAGAAAAGCTCCAAGATGCATTATACAGTTTAGATACAAATGTTAGTTAATATTAAAGATCTTATGTAGAATAGTTACTCATAAATGCCTTCAATATCATGCATAGTTAACAAATTCATTAAGCTTGAAGGTAGGGATCACACAGTTTTATTTGAGGAAAACAGATATGGGTTAGGTGTGGAAACAGTTTACATACAAACCTTTTAAGAAAATGTAAATACGCTTTACATACACACATCAACAGTAGAATGCTATTTACAATATTTACAAGATTGGGCTGTGTGAGGGGAGCTGTAGGATTTGAGAGATTAGAGGGAAGTTATAGAAATTGTTGAGAGCTTAGATAGGCTCATAGGAAGATAACTATGAGAGTTGTAGAGCTTTGGAACCAGAGTGAGAACCCCCTTGGATTAGGTTGGGTGAAGGCAGGTACATTTCCATTTAGTGGACAGGTATTTGAATAGTTGGGTTTTGAAGTTTTCTGAGTTTGGTATGGTTCTTAGTGTGGAGGGAAGGGAATTCCATTTTTTGCCTAGTGAGAAAGACAGGAGAAGTTGGCCAGTAGGACGTTTAGGTTTATGGATAGTAATTAAGTTCTGATTTTCAGATCTGAGAGCTCGGTTGGGTGTATAAAGGGTAAGGATGTTAGTTAGAGTGGGTCATTTTGTTGGGTGAAATATAAGTCTATGTGCAGTAGTGAGTTGGAGATAGTCTGGGTAGTTTGGGAGTTCAAGCCAATTCAGGGATTGCAGGGCTAGGCAGTAATGTGTGGTATTTTTAGATTTAGAGGCAAATTTAGAGATTTTATTGTAGCAGTTTTCTAGCTTAGAGGTGATAGAGGAGGACAGGTTGATTAGGAGAGGGGCTCCATATAATAAGGAAGGAAGAAGATAAGTTGAGGCCAGAGTTTGCCTGGTAGAGTTGGAGAGAAAGCGATTATTCCTATACAGCATACCTAGCTTTTGTGGGTTTTCTTAATATTTTGTTGAATATGAATATCAAACTTGAGGTGTTCATCTACAGTAATGCCAAGTAGTTTGGCAGAGAGGACTACTTCTATAGGTGAGTTGGTTTGACTATAGACTTTGAAGTTGTTTTTATCATAGGAGAGGGTCTTTTGGGAGGGAATAATAGAATCCCATCAATCTGGAAAATTTCACACATTATCCCCTTGTATAAGGGTGGTAACTACAATGAATTATCAAACTATAGACCTATAGCCATATTACCTCCACTGGAAAAAATCATGGAGAAATGCATTCATAAACAGCTGTTAAAGCACCTAATAGAAAATAACTTACTAGCCAACTGCCAACATGGTTTTAGGCCATTTCATAGCACCACCTCTGCTCTCTTATCTTTCTCTGACTGTATTAATAAGAATCACAACAATGACACTCTATCCTCAGCCCTCTTTATTGATCTTTTGAAAGCCTTCAATATGGTTAACCACCACTTACTCATAAATATACTCAAAAACCTGTCTCTAGACACACTGGCTATTCAGTGATTCAAATCATACTCAGACAACAGACAGCAGGCTGTCCTATGGGAGAACAACTTATCCTCCCACCTCCCAATTGCCCTTGGTATCCCTCAAGGCTCCATATTAGGCCCTCTCCTAGTCTCTATTTTTATAAATGACCTATATTCTGTTATACCTCAAGCTACTTGTATCAAATACGTGAATGATTCCACGTTAATATGCTCTGCCACCTCACCATCTGACCTACAGTCTCTAACCCAAAACGTGTTTAACACAGTCAGGAAATGGCTTCTGCATCAATGCCTCATCCTGAATCCCAAAAAAAACAAAACTGCTACTATTTACTCCCACCCGTAGGGCCTCCCCACTTAATTTAACTGTGACATCAAGCAATGGTACTCTTATATCTCCTGATTCTACTACTAAACTTCTTAAGGTACTAATTGACAACAACCTTACCTTTGATTCCCATATTAACAGTACTCTAAAAACAGTCAACAAAAAATTAGGATCCCTATACAGGATTAAACCCTTTTTGACTCCACTAGCCAGGACCACCATTGCCCATACCCACTTAATCTCTACCCTTCTCTATACCTCGCTTTTATATACTAAACTATGTAAAAACAAGCTGAACAAGCTAGCAATCTTCTACAATAATATTGCCAGATTTGCAACTAGATCTGCCTTCAGAGCCCATCATTGCGATAATCTTAAGCAGCTAGGATGGCTAGAATTGCCAAATATCATACTATTTAACCAGTTAACAGTTGCCCACAAGATCCTGTACCAACCTACTAACACATCAATACTTACTAACCTAATCACCCCCTATAACAACCTCAAGACCTACACTCATCAAATAAACTACTTGTACAAATAGGTAAAGCTAACAATCTGGCTGGTGACTCCTTGTTCGCTAATACTGTGGGCAAACCCTGGAACTCCCTCCCAAAAGACCTAACCACCCTTACCTCTACAACACTATTTAAAAGCAAATTGAAGCCATACCTTAAATTACAGTGGCTATGCCCTTGTTCTAACCCTGACTAACTACCTCAGTTTTCTCAGGGTACTAATCACCATACCTGTATAAACTAGTTACTTTTCGGTTAACTACTAAGAGAGTGTATAAGCTAGCTACTTTTTCTGTTAACTACAAAGAGAGTATTCTCTTATATTTAAATCGTTATTAGCTAAATATTTGAATGGCTAACCATAGCTGAAATGTACCATGATTCTGTTTACAGAAATGCAACAAAATGCAATGAATGGGATGATTATCTGTAAATTTAGCTGCATTTGTAAATGTCACATAGTATAAATAATAGTGTATTTTTTGTTGGAGCTTTTCTCCCCAGGCCTCTGCTGAAAATGGACATATATCCAGTTGGACTAGCCTGGTCAACAAATGTAAAATAAATAAAATAAAAAAATTATCAAAAAATGCTTACTTGTAATATTTCACCCTGCTTGTATTTAAGGTACAAAAGCAATAACATTTTAACTGAAAAAAAAATTCTTCACAAAAGAATTACTGAATGCCTCTGAATTAAATACATTCATTAAGCCATGTCATGTTAATGTTGAGTTTTTATTAAAGTTAAGACCATTTTAACTGGTCCTTCACTATATAAAAACATTGAACTGAATAAATACTTCAAGGCCACTAATTTCTTCCACAGATTTGTTGATGATTTCTAGCATTGAAATATCCCAGGATTTAATAAACTCCGTATAAGCACTGTGTAGAGCCTACATGGAATGTATCCATGTACATGCCCACTGTTCCCCCTCAGCAGCACGCCATGCATATTAATGATGGTGCACTGCTGAGGAAGAGCATAGGAGCAGGGATATTGAATCAGTTTGGGGAGATGTGTACAGCCTACTTGTGGTTGTGTCCAACCCTTTTCAGATGTTATGTACAAGGTGAGGCTCCCTGTAATGCACTCCACCATTTTTGAAATGCTGTGAATTGTGTTAAATTTGTAATATTTAAATTTTATGTTTTTTTTTTTTTAATTTTATTTTTCTGTATGCTTGCACGGTGCAGCATAGAGTGCAGCAATGCCAAGCTGTTCTCACATATAGACAGCTAGCACTGCCTCACATCTAAAAATAGAATCTGGACATAATTAATCACTATACGTAATGTCTGCTTTTTTTTTTTTTTTTTTTATAAATGTTGTTTGCATGGTGTGCTGCAAAGCTGAGCAGCGCTTATACATATATAGCTGACTCCTGCCAGACATCTAAATGTAATTAATTATTTATTTATAGGTGTATTTAAGCATGTTTTCAAGGTGTGGCACAGTGCTTAGCAACACTGACAGGTAACCTAATAGTATATGTGAAGGTATAGTAGTTTTCATAATATCCAAGTAGCTAAATGGATATGGCCTTATGTCTATTAGATCCTGGGTTCGAGTCGATAACAGGCAGAACATGTCTGTAATTTAATGTACTATTTTTGTTTAAATTAATAAACAAATTGTGAAATATGGCACTGCTGCACTCTGCCAAGTACTGCTCAACCATGCTAAGTACTGCATAAACATGCTAACGAGTAACAATGTTTGTACAGTGCTAAGCTTCGCTAAAACCATGGTTATGCAAGTTTTCATGCTGCTCAGCTCTGATTAGCTGGTTTGCACAATGCTAAGCAATGCAGCATTTTTTTTAATGTTGTTCAATGATATGTAAGGATGGGAAAACAGCCTATATTAAGCACAATAGGCAGGAATTCTGCACCATTCATTGGAGTTCAATCGACTGTTGATATGGCAGGTGGTGCTGGTGAAGGTGCATGGTTTCAGGTGCAGAAGTAGGGTGTTCAGGAGTCCAGGGTCATGGTTGGGGTCCTGGTAAAGAACTATGCTTGGCTGATGTAGGGCAGTTTTCAGGGCTCAGAGTGTAAGGCGGAGGCCTGGGACTGGTTGGCCAGGGAGCTCACCAGTGCTACTGGTATCCCTCGCACAAGTAAGAAGTGTCATCACCATTATGATGACCTGAAAATGAGAAAGAGGGGAACTTTGGACACCTGGTTCCAAGAAGCAAGAGGTGGGAATGCCCCACAAATATGTAAGTATGTTTTACCTATCTTTCCAAAATGCAAGCTGAATGTCTGCAATGATATGTAAGGATGGGAAAACAGCCTATATTAAGCACAATAGGCAGGAATTCTGCACCATTCATTGGAGTTCAATCGACTGTTGATATGGCAGGTGGTGCTGGTGAAGGTGCATGGTTTCAGGTGCAGAAGTAGGGTGTTCAGGAGTCCAGGGTCATGGTTGGGGTCCTGGTAAAGAACTATGCTTGGCTGATGTAGGGCAGTTTTCAGGGCTCAGAGTGTAAGGCGGAGGCCTGGGACTGGTTGGCCAGGGAGCTCACCAGTGCTACTGGTATCCCTCACACAAGTAAGAAGTGTCATCACCATTATGATGACCTGAAAATGAGAAAGAGGGGAACTTTGGACACCTGGTTCCAAGAAGCAAGAGGTGGGAATGCCCCACAAATATGTAAGTATGTTTTACCTATCTTTCCAAAATGCAAGCTGAATGTCTGCAAAACTGGTATGCATAATGGTGTGCTTCTCTTCCAGCAGTTGCAGCTGAGATGGCTCAAAATGTCGAGTCACTTGCCGGGCACCTGCCCAGGTTGCACTGTGTGTGTGGTAAGTATGGATTTATTATGCTAACTGTAGTGCAATAAGTAAGAATGAGTAAAGTATTTAAAGCAATAAAGAATACACAATAAAAACTGTACTGCAATAAATGGGCACTTACAACTGTAGTGCAATAAATGGGCAAAGCTGTAGTGCAATAAATGAACAATAACAATTGTAGTTCAATAAACAATAAATGATACCAATAACTGTAAGCAAAATGGTGTACAACAGGATTATGTTATCATAACCATTGCAGTAGAGCTGTATGCATTGATTGTCTATGGTAAGGTTGCTGCAGTGAGCTGTAACACTGTAATAGTTGTAGAATACAAAACTAATGGCCTGAAAACTGTATCTCTTAATTCATAGTACTGCCCAAGGCTGTCATCCGGAAAATATTGGTCACATAATGCTCTCTGTTCCTCCTACTTCAGATAATAAAGGTATATCAGTGAGGTAGCCCACTCCATGAGCAGCTATTGTTTGTGGACTTCACAGTAATTTATCAGCGATACCAAGAAAGTGTTAACCACCATTGCTGATTCTAATATAAATCTGTTTTAATATATGCAGTACTGTTGTATTCCATGAATGTGTTATACTGTCACTGTAGTCAATTATAACACTGTAATATTTCTAGAATGCAAAAAGAATGTCTTGTAGCTTGTATTGCTCAACTCATAGTATGGTTCAAGGTTTTCTCCAGGCCAGTACCAGTCACGTAATGTTCACATTTTCTCTCTCCCTAGAAGCGAAAGGTATATGGGTGATGTAGCCCATGTTATTTGTAGATATTGTGTGTCATAGAAATTTAAAATCAATACCAATAAAGTGTTCACGAGCATTGTTGATTCCTAATTAAATCAGTCTATTTTCAGTACGGCTGTATTCCTTGCAAGCCTGTACTAAGTTGCTGCAGTCAATTATTATATTATTTGTAGATGTCCCCTGCAGTCACAGCTATTGGGTTCTAGTCCCATGCCTGCCAGCTAAGCCATGACAGCTGTCAAATTTAAGAATTGTACACAAACATTCCTCTCAAATGTCACAATTTCTTGTAATGTAATTAAAACTGCCTAATCTGTCTGTCACAGGATTACCAGAGAAAGACTACTTGGAATGCAGTGTATTACCAAATCCACTTATAGAACACCTTGGTAGTTATATAAGTCCACATTATTTGAAACTGTTCTGTGTAGTTTTATACCTGCATTTGTCATTGCTTTGCCCATACTGACCCATGCACCTACAGACACACACGGCACTTGTCCATGGTTCATCTTACATGCATCTCTTTCTGACTCACACATGTGCTGTCAACTATTTGGGCCAGCCTAGGCCTCCTACATCCCCACACAAGACCCTATGCAAGTGATGATATCTGTGCCACATCCCTGTCATCCTCGCCATTGATACAGAGAAATTAAGCTATGTGTCTGACGCACAGGGTGACTATATTAGTTAACATGTACTTGTGTAATGTAGTGTTGGTTTGGCATGCCACTTGTAGTGGTTACCATCAGATACTGCATGCCAACATTGGTCATGAGTGCACCACATAAATGTGTGTACCTTATGTTGTATGATGTTGTATTGGCTATATAGTTATGCAATGACAGGTGTGTCACTGGCCTGTTTATGTGTCTGTTACAGGAATCTGTTAGGATAACCTATGGATACAGCAGAAATAAAGCAGCACAGGATGGCATGTCAGCACAGCAGAAATATGTCTTCAGCAAAGGTGGAGCACTGTAAGTTCATGGCTTGATATGTTCATATGTGCATAACAGGTTAACAGGGTCAATGGTGGCATTCAGCATACTCATGCATCCATAATCTGTGATAAGGTCTGCTACCCTTGATAAGTGTCACCATGGATTGGGGATCTAACACATCTACAAGCTATGGTGATGGAGATGACCCATATACATATATCCTGTGTCCAATACCAACATTGACCAACACCAGTTATGATTGTCATGCTCTGCATCCCAGTGTGTAACCTGACATGATGTGTGTCACAGTAGATGTGTGCTTTACACACACAGGGGATCTGTTTCATGTATGTAGGGTGTACTGGCTGTGTTACATACTTGTCTCCCCAGCATGTACTATACATACCATGCTGATATTGTCAGTGTGCAGAACAGGTGAGACGTGTAACTCCTGTCATGGATATGCAGGAGATACACAGTTGGAACTGACACCTCCCTATATGGAGCCATACACATCCCCTCCAAAGTATTTAGGGGACAGACTACACATGTATGGTTGTGACATGGACTGCATAGGACATGTTATCTAAACTATGTATTGGTGTACCATGGAACCTGTGTGGCTGCTATAGTTGTACGATATGCCTGTGTAGTGACTTGGCAAGGGTACCATTGCACACAATGATAGGTGTGATGACTGCCACATCCAGTATACCAGTGACAGTCTGGGATTTACATCCCAAAGCTGTTGGTATTGAATGTACAACATTGAATGCATCCCCACATCTTTTTGACCAGTGAAAGTCAAAGGCTACATTACTCTCTATGTCCATAACTCCATGTCTAATGGTGAAACTGTGTGCAGTGTGCAGACACTACAATATTTTGCAGGGGTACATGATTCCTCACAGGATAGTATTGTGCAGTCGTTGGCATTTAGTCATTGTCAGTGGCTCAGACAACAACTGACTGTATCCTCAGCCATCCTGGATAACTGCTGGTTCTGTGTGGGATTCTGTGACAGTTCCTGATATGTACTCCCCTGCTAATGCACTAAGTCAGAGATCAGTGACAGTGGCTGTGACTGCAGAAATGGAATAGGTAGAAGGAATACACTAATGATGATCTCCACTGGTGACTGGCATCATTGCAGCATAGATCTCCCAATTCTATGTTCCCTGAGTATGACTGTCAGACACTTGCCTATCCACCAGCTGACATAAAATTCTGTTCATGACGTACACAATTTCCAGCATGGCCTGCTGGCCTAATATTGTCATACATGTTGTCAGGCCATGGTTGGTGGAGTGAGACTCATGTCTGACATCCATAGCATAGTGTAACAGTCAATGGGCTCCACCAGTTACAGTTGGTAGGCATAATCTGGCCTTCAGCAAAGGTAACAGTGTTTTGTCCAGTGTCAGTAGGGGTACAACAGTGTTAGTGCTTGTATCCATGATACCTCCTATCATGGCATTTCAGGTGGCAGAACTCAGAGAACTGGGGACACTGCTTTGTACTACATGCTAGTTGCCTCTGTTCAAGTAAGTGTTACTTCCAGCATGTTGCAAAAAGAGAGTCATGCAAGGTATCTGTACAGAGCACATACAAACACTTTAGGGAAGTGTAATATTTACACACTGTGTTGCTTAGTCATGCTGTGGCTCACTTGCCCAAATAATGTACAGGTCCTTACCTACAATGCCTTGGAGCATTGCTGTGACATCCACACATAGGGAACAATGTATTGTACCATGTGTTTACCAATATGGGTGACCACTACAGCTCCCCAATGTGAGGTCCTACCTGGATGGATCTGGCTACAGAACATTATTTGGGACTACCAGCACATACCTTCCCTTACAGACAATACAGACATATATGTCAAGAAAGCCATTTATTACCTCCTGTGGAATGGTTGACATAGCATGACTGCACATCTCCCTTTAGATGGGACAGGCAGGTATGCAGAGCTCTACAACCATGCATTATGTCAGCAGCATTACAACTGCATGAACTTGGCTGTACGGGACAGGAGAGACAGAGGCTTGTCATGGCTCAGCAAATCTGACTGGTGGACAACTGCCATTAGCAGGCTGTGCAATAACAGGTGGACATTGCTGTGTGACAGTTTGGGTGAGGGTACCCCCTAACATACAGGCACAACCTCCTCAGCTAAATGAAGCACATAGTGTTGTTTTAAGTGTAAACATGTTAAGTGACATCATTAGCCACCCACACAAAGCAGATCCACAATGCACAGCATAGTTACATGTGTAACCTCAAAGGACAGGCCCAGATTGTCACTGACCTCAGACATCACATCATGATGCCACATATGATGGGTCTGTACTCATACCTAACTTGTACTCCCACAATGTCTGCATCAATTACACTCCCTTGTCCCCACCGTATGTGACACATAACATCCTACAACCTGTCCCATAATTTCCATATTTATAAAGCAGTTTGTAAGTGGCCTCTCAATGGACCAAATATTATTGCACATGTTAACATTCCAGCCTGCATCCCACATGTAATCTGACAAGGATTGCCAACACCATTGGGAAACCCTTGCAATTGTACTGACACCATTGGCTGCACACCAGCTGAATGGACAATGCCAACTGTTATACCCTTGAGCAGAGGTGGTGCAACCACTAACCAACATAACTATAGACTTCTTTGTCTATGTATCCATATCTGTATGCCCATAGAGGCAATCATCATGGATCTGATAAGCACACATGTAGGTGATCTACACACAGTTGACTGTACACAGTTTGGATGTGTGACAGGGGGAGCATGACTGTTACATGTAGTGGACATTTCTGAGGCATTCATCAAGGACCTGGGTATAGATACATCAGGACAGACAACCCCCAGACTGAGCCAAGCCATCTGACTATATCCCCTGCTCAGGCAACATTTACAAAGCACCCACTTAGACATCCATGATACTGTCATTGTAGGGGTTATGAAGTGGTCATTCATGGCACACATACACAACATAGGAACATCCACCTTCAATAGCTGATCTGTAAGTAGCAGTGCTCAACAGGGTGCAGTCCTGGGTCCTCTACTACTTGGAGTCTATGTAACCACCATACACGCAACTACTGAATGACTGTGACTAACAACATTGGCTGATGCCTGCAAATTGTGAGTACTCACAGAGTCTCAGTGGTATGTCACTATCCTGCAAGAGGGTATTGTGCACCACACCACATGGAACACGTAGCCCTCCAGAACACATACCAGCACTGCCTTCACATAAAAACACAAACCACAAACACACCTTCGGGGAGGCTCTCAGTAAAAATCTATGCAAACAGCAGAGACCTCCAAGGCAGAAATGCACCCAACCACCACAACACAACACTAATCACAAGACACATAACTCACCTAAACAGTGTGCCACTCAACCAAATCCCCTAAGGGAAAACAGCATGCCCCACAGACTAGTCATAGGTGACTCGATAGTGAGGCACACTGATGTCCCACTCACTAGGTTGAATAAGAAGAAAGTAACAGTCAGCTGCCTGTCAGGTGCCAGGATCCACCACATAACACATGCACTCAGGTCCATCAACAACAGGTACAAATATGACTCTGTCATTGTACATGTGGGTGTGAATGACCTGAAACATACCTCCCTGGACTACATGAAAAGAGACATGGAGGAGCTCTCATATTTATGTAGCCCAGGTGGGTATGACCCTAGCCCTGAGCAGCATCCTACCATAACCAGAATGATACCACAGTACAAGCAGAAAATTATTGATTTCAACAATTGGCTAAGTTTCTTGTGTCATTCTAAGGGGATCCAGTATCTGACTGCCTGGGATAACATGATTGACAGACCTCAATGCTTTGCCAGAGATGGCCTGCATCTGTCACCCCTGGGCTTCTGGACATTCACCAAGGCTCTTGCCACCGCTATGATGCCTTTTTCAGGTGGTGTTCCAAAGACCAAATTGCCACTGTAACAGCTACAAACAAATGCAATCTGGGAGTCATGCTGCTCAATGTTAGAAGTCTAAATCTCAAAATGCACTCACTCAAAGCACTCCTTAAAATGGAGAACATCGACATTTGTGCTGTAACAGAGACCTGGTTCAAGGCAGCAGAAAGCACCCCTGCACTACCAGGCTATAACTCATTCCACACCTTTCTGTCCTAGAACTTGGACTGAAGCACCAAAGGCAGTGGTGTTTCCATATTCATAAAGGATGCGCACACCTCCAGATTGGTAGCCCAACATAATGCATCAAAGATACTTCAGGTGGAGCTAACATTGGGTAAGACAGGGATTCAGGTCATAGCCTGCTATAGGTCCCCAACCATGTCCGAAGACTCACTCTACATTCCTAAGCACCCTGGAGAATATTAGGGTCCAACCTAACACTCTCATACTGGGTGACTTCAACTACCCCTCCATTAAATGGGAAAACTACTCATGTACAAATACACTTGCCTAATGTTTCCTGGAATTCATTAATTCCATTGCCCTGGACCAGCTCATTCTTACCCCACTAGGGGTAGTAAAATCCTTGACCTAGTCATTACTAACATGGGAGACCATTGCTCTACACCAATAGTCAATGTTTCCCTGGATAGATCCGATCACAAACTAATCACCTTGGAAATCCACATCCCTCCCACCCAACCCCCACAAAGGTAACCACCATGAAAAACTTCTCCAAAGATAACTTTGGGCACCTAAAAACAGAGGTGGCTAACTTCACAGCACCCATGCAAATGGAGAATAGTTGCATGACCACTGAATCATACACCAATGCACTGTACAAACACATACACAAATGCATGGATCCCAATACAACCAAGACGCTCTTCTCCAAAAACAGGAAACCAATCTGGTGGTCCCCTGCCATAAACAAACTCTACAAGAGAAGGAGGAAACTGATGCAGAATAAGGTGAAGTCCCAAGACTGGAAAAACTCCCATATCAGCCTCAACAAAAAGTTGAGATCCCTCATCAAATCCTCTAAAGCTAGCTATGAAAACAGAATTGCAGCAGATAGTAAAGACAACCCCTTCTATAGTTATGTGAAGAACTGCCATGGCAATACCTAGATTTGGTCTGAGTTAATGCACAATGGTACCTTCTATACTGAGTCAACAGATATTGCCAATATACTGGCCGACAGATTCAGTGCCAACTTTAACCCTCCCCCACCAGGACCAATAGCAATACCAGTAGATTGCCAGGCACCCAGTATTACTGCTGCACAGGTTAAAACAGTACTATCCAAGGTCAAGAATACAGTTTCTATGGGACCTGACAATATCCCTGACTGTTCTACAAGAACTACAGAGTGAACTGGCATCTCATCTGTGTGCCCCGTTCATTCACAGCCTCACCTCAGGCTTTGTCCCTACTGAATGGCACACTGCTGCAGTCATCCCTCTCCACAAAGGAGAAGCAACTACAGACCCTAGGAACTATCACCCCATTAGCCTGATGAGTCTGATATGCAAAGCTATGGAACACATCATCATGGAGCTAATAAATGAGGATATAGGGAATCTCCAAACTTTGGATCCCACATAGTTTGGTTTTGTGAAGGGTAGATCATCCCTGCTCAACTTGGTTGACTTCTTTTAGTCAGTAACGAGAGCTGTGGATGAAGGCAAGGTGGTTCATACAGCCTACCTTGATATGGCCAAGGGCTTTGATACCATTCCCCACTCAGGAATCATAGAAAAACTCACTAAGCTAGGCATCAACCCCTATATCACTAGGTGGGTTGCAAACTGGCTCACAGATAGAACCCACAGTGTGAAAGTAGCTGACTCCAAGTCAGACTGCCAACCAATCATGAGTGGAGTCCCACAGGGTTCGGTCGTGGGTCCTCTCCTGTTTTGTACCTACTTCTTTGAAGTCCAGGCCAACACAAGGTGACTTTGGCTGACAAAGTTCACAGACGATTGCAAGATGGGAGCTATTATTAACTCCTCAAGTGATGTTGACATCCTACAAAAACTGACTGGTGTCAGAACCATGACCTTAAGCTCAATGCCAAAAAAAGAGTTATCATCCCATTTGGGAAAAACATGGTTCCCATGAATTACCACATCGATGGTAGTCCACTGAACACAGAAGGTGTTATAAGAGATCTGGGAACACAGGTTAACAGCAACCTCTCTTTAGACCACCACATTACCACTGTGGTCAGAAAGTCCTTCTGTGTGGCACATCTCATTACTAAGGGTTTTGCATCCAGGAAGAAAGTGGTCATTGTCTCCCTCTACTCTTCCCTCATTAGGCCAATCATCATCATCATCATGTCCCATTTGGCATGTACCTCACTAGACACCTGCATCAACTGGAGATGCCAAAAAAGTACCTCACAAAGAGGATCCTAGGCCTTAAAAACTTGTCCTATATGGACAGGCTCAAAAACCTCTAACTATTCTCTGTCTCATATTGCCTACTTAGAGGTGATCTCTACTTGACTTACAAAGCCATGTCTGACCCAGCTCTACTAGAAATGCTACAGATAAAGAAATCCCAATCTATCCGCATCACACACTCCGGAGACCTCAACCTTATTACCAAAATCAACAGAAAATGCTGGAGGGACAGGTTCACAACTCAGAAACTGCCCATGCTATGGAATAGACTTCCCATACATGTCACACAGAGCACCTCACTTGCCCTCTTCAAGAGAAATCTTGATGAGTGGATGGGAAGTAGAAAATTCACCCCAGGGATCACTCCAGTGGCTCTACTCAACAGAGACACTGGGAACTAAGGTTGGGTGGCATGATGCCAGGGTAATTCTATGGGCTAGGCTTGTAAAGGCTCCAGGGCCTTTAGCCTAGTACACACCTCTGAACCTATGAACATGCCTGTTGACATACTAATGGCCATAAACGCCAAGCAAGTATATATGTAGTATCATTTTCATCAGGTAGACCTATGTACCTGGTAAGTAGCACATCAGTTGCGACATATGCTTTACATACTCAGGAGTGAAAGAACTGGGCACAAAGACCTGGCCACACACGTTTACATCTAATGTGCCTCAGATCACCATGTCTCTACAGTGGTATGGCAGGGATCATATGGCATAGCAGAGGCCACTGTCACCAGTAAATGACATATTCATAACCTCCATGTACCCTTCCCTCAGCATGCCAATATCTGAGTGTAATGGCCATTTGTTGCCATACCTTTCCAAGCAGTACTGGCAGTTGTAAACAACATTATGGTCCTTCACAAGGATACTTCACATCTTCAGTATGTGTTTAATGGGGATCGTCTGCAATGAGGGTCATTGTCACCTGTTGGGTATAGACTACTCAGAGGTGATCTGTGCCTTGCATACAGGACAATGTGTGACCTTGCCTGATTGCATTTGCTGCCTATCTGTAGATAGTAGATAGATGATTCACTGTAAGGACATTAACGTAGTATGCAACGTTAGTACTATATGCTTGTCGGAGAGATTTGCCTAGCAGACTGAAACACATCCTTAGTACAGAACCCTGTATGTGCACCTCAGCAGATGTCATCTGTATGACTGGCTAGGTGACCATCATCTCAACACAGGGAGTTTACCTGTGCCCCTTGGACTGGGGCAATATGTGCTGATCCTTTAACTATGGGTATAAAGATGTCTATGATTATGAGGGCTTTATGGTCATTATTCTAGTTCAGTTCAAACATGCTATGGTTCAATAACATGATGCAAAATGCTCTAACAGGCTCACACACAAACATGGCTGCATTAAGGCTAGCACCACTTCTAATCACTTCATCGCATAAAGGACACGCCAAGGCACACATGTAGTGCAAGCTGGCTTTATGTAGATGTGAGCACTTACCTATGGAATGGTACATATATATATCTTTTGTTGTAGCATGGTAAGGATGCTTTGTTATTAATTAGTCATTATTTATTCATTAGTCTGGGAAGTATATAAGTAGTGTGGTTTGAATTGTAACTGTTCTGATGAAGTCTTGGATATACAAGACAAAAGTGCACTCAAATAAACTACTATTTTATTTATTACACTGTTGTGATCATCTTTGCAGCACTATTTGAGTGTTCCACTGGAACTGTTTCCTTTTTTTTGATTTGTTGTTGTGTAGTTCCATGCAGCATACCTTATATCTCCTAATACTATCAGTTTAGGACATATTATGCTTGATGACATAAGCAGGCCTTGTTTTGGTCTGTCCTTTAGGGGACCATATCACCCGCTACAAATAAAATTCTGCAAAACCCCACCTATGTCTAAGTTACAAAGGTAATCAAAGTTATGCCATATGGATATATACACACCCACCAAGTGGGTTGTCATGAGATTAGAACCCCTACCTATCTAGGCTTATACACTATAGTTCACAGTCTGATACGACACTGACAGATGGTAGTCTTAAGGTGGATGACATCATCAGGCCTTGTAGATGAGGGCAGTTTGGAAGTTAGCAGCAAGTTACAGGCCCAAAAAGTGCATAACCACTGCAGATGGATAGCACGGGAGGGAACACCCTTGTTTTGCAGGGGGATATACACACACATAGACACTCACAAAGTGGGCTGGAGTGAGGTTAGAATACCTACCTATCTAGGCCTTGTAGATGAGGGCAGTTTGGAAGGCAGCAGCAAGTTACAGGCCCAAAAAGTGCATAACTATTGAAGATGGATAGCCCATGAGGGTATGTCTATTGTTTTGGAGGGGGATTCACACACACGCACACACACACACACACACACACACACACACACACACACACACACACACACACACACACACACACACACACACACACACACACACACACACACACACACACACACACACACACACACATAAACACCAAGTGGGCTGGAGTGAGATTATATCCTCTATCTTTGTAGGCTTATACACATAGCTCATAGTACTTATCACATGTGCCATGGCTGAAGTCTGATATGACACTGTCAGTTGGTAGTTATAAGGTGGGTGACATCATCAGGCCTTGTAGAAGAGGGCAGTTTGGAAGGCAGTAGCAAGTTACAGGCCCAAAAACTGCATAACCATTGCAGGTGGATAGCACATGAAGGGGGATACACACACACACACACACACACACACACACACACACACACACACACACACACACACACACACACACACACACACACACACACACACACACACACACACACACACACACACACACACACACACACACACACACACACACACACACACACAAATACATATACACACACACACACACACTTCAAGTAGGCTGGAGTGAGGTTAGAGCCCCTACCTATTTAGGCTTATACACTAACGTTCACAGTATTTATCATACAAGCCACGGCTTAAGTTTGATATGACACTGTCAGCTGGTGGTTTGTCGTGAGATTAGAACCCCTACCTATCTAGGCTTATACACTATAGTTCACAGTCTGATACAACACTGTCAGCTGGTAGTCTTAAGGTAGATGACATCATCAGGCCTTGTAGAAGAGGGCAGTTTGGAAGCCAGCAGCAAGATACAGGCCCAGAAAGTGCACAACCATTGCAGGTGGATAGCCCAGGAGATCATGTCCTTGTTTTGCATGGGGATATACACACACACACAGACACTCACCAAGTGGGCTGGAGTGAGGTTAGAACCCCTACCTATCTAGGCTTATACACTATATCTCACAGTACTTATTGTATGTACCACAGGTTAAATCTGTTCTATATATGATTGCAGGCACAGTACTTGTGCATTACACAAACTAGGCATGAGTTGAACAGCATCTTTGGCCTACAGGGTGATATTGCTTCATACTGTTATCTGCATCTGATATCCTAGCTGTGAGATAACTGTTTTTATCCTAGATATGTGTGTACAGTTACCAGTATTGCCATACGTGGCTGCTTGCAGTTAGATAGGCAAACATGTGGGCAGGAACAATGAGCCCTGTCCATGCGTGTGTTGACAACATTAAACATTACAACAACTGCTCGCCAGTGTCTGGCTACATGATGACATCCAGCAGGCACAGTGGCAGGTTAGCGAACTATGTACTGTTGCACCCTTAGTTTTGGATGCTTTGAGCAACAGTATGGATATGTGATAGCACAGATTTACTCAACATTATCAGGGTATGCAGGACAATACAGACATCCACAAACACATTTCTGTATTTGACAGGGGTTTATATATAAATGTAATTTTGTGTGTGTGTGTGTGTGTGTGTGTGTGTGTGTGTGTGTGTGTGTGTGTGTGTGTGTATGATATGTATTATGTGTTATGTAGATATATGGGTAGAGTCTATGTATCGTTTTAATATATATATATATATATATATATATATATATATATATATATATATATATATATATATCAGTATATATCTATTTGACACTACATAGCAATATATATATATATATATATATATATATATATATATATATATATATATATATATATATATATATATACTATGCATGTGAGAGAGATAGATACTGAAAGACTGATATGCATATAGTTTCATAGTTTCATAGCTATATAGGTTCATAGGTGGTTACAAGGCTAATGACCACAAGGGCCTTTTTAAGCCTAGCCATGTATCCCAAATCTTTGACAAGTTCTGATACCCCTGATAAGTGTAAGCATGGAACTGGGAGATGAACCATTTACAGGTTAACTGTGTCCATTAGAGACACAGGTGCCAAACCAGGGATGGATTTCCAGTTTTCCATCCAATTGTCCAAGTTGCACTTGAATTGGGTTAGGGAGGAACTGTGCTTAACATGGATGGGGAGTCTGCTCCATAGATTGGGTAGTCTCAGGGATACATACCTCTCTCTCCAGCAGGTCCTATTTATATGACAGGCAAGGTTTAAGACTTTAGAATGGGTGATTCTGGTGCTGTTTGTTTTGTGGATATGCAGGAGGTCCATCAGAGTGGGGTCTGACAACACCCTGTTTGCCAGGTATAGATCTCCCCTCAAAAGCCTGTAGGAGACAGAATACAGGGATAGGGCCTTGAGGCAGTCTGCATAGGACATATTACTTACGCCCTGTATTCTTTTAGGGAGGAACCTCTGTGGACATTCCAATTCTTGGATATGCCTGGTTAGGTACATACCAAAGGGAGCATTGTACTCAATGACAGGTCTGATGAATGCCAAATACAGTGGAACAATGATTTCCTTGGACTTAGATGCCATACCTTTGTTTAAAAATTTTGCGATATGGAATGATTTCCTCACCATTGTAGACATGTGATGATCAAAGGCTAGATTACTATCTATGTGTGTCCCTAAGTCCCTGACTACTATGTCAACTCTAAGGGGTGTGTTGTCAATATGATAGTTACCAGGAATGGATGACTTTCAAAAGGATACTATTATGCATTTCTTGGCACTCACTTTTAGTCCATGGCTCTGATACCAGTTGTTTGTCTGTGTCAGCCCATCCTGGAGGACATTTGTCTCAGTGTAAGATTCAATGACAGGTCTTAATTTGCAATCATCTGCAAATTTAGTCAGCCAGAGACCACTGACATTGGCCTTGACTTCTGAAAGTACTTTCCAAAAATGAGCTGTCCAAGGACTGATCCCTGAGGGACTCCACTTGTGACTGGCCTCTTTGTAGAGGTGGACTCCCCAATTCTAACTTCCTGGGTCCTGTCTGAGATCCAGTTGGCTATCCACTGGGTGACATACAATTTTGTACCTAACCTCTTGTGTTTGTCAACAATGCCGAGTGGGGTATTGTGCCAAATGTCTTGGCCAGGTCAACGTAGGCAGTGTCAACAATTTTGCCCTCATCCATTGCTCTGGTAACCTTCACAAAAAAGTCCACCAGGTTTAGGAAGCATGATCTGCCCTTGACAAAACCAAATTGGGTTGGGTCCAGTGTCTGCACATTTACTATATCTCTGTTCTTCACCTTCATGATAATCCTTTCCATGGCTTTACATATAAGACTAATGAGACTTATGGGTCTGTAGTTTCTAGGGACTGTAGATGGCCCACTTTGTGCAGAGGGATGACTGTTGCCCTTCTCCATTCATGATGCACAAAGCCTGTTTAGAGGCTACAGTTAAATAGTAATTCCAGAGGCCCTGATAGGTAATGTTTCATGGTATTTAGAAGTCATCTTGGGATATTGTCTGGTCCCATTGATGCAGTGCTCTTGGTCTTAGAGAGAGCGTCAATGACCTGTTCTCTAGTAATAGTTCATAGGTTCATAGGTTGGTTGTAGGCTATTGGCCCTAGGGCCTATACAAGCCTAGCCATAACAATTCCCTGGCTATTTCTTCCCTGGACCCCTGTCTAGCAGGGTGACTGGCATGATCCGCAGGGTGAATTTCCTTTCTCCCATCCAATTGTCAAGGTTCCATTTGAAGAGGGCCAAAGAGGTGCTCTGCTTGACATGTATGGTCAGTCTATTACAGATTCTGGGGAGTCTCTGGGTCAGGAACCTATCTATCCAGCATGTTTTGTTTATTGTGATGACAAGGTTTAGATCCCTAGAGTGTATGGCTCTGAGGGATTGGGTTTATTTAAGTGTAGCATGTCCAACATCTCTGGGTTTGACATGGCCTTGTATGTTAAGCAGAAATAGCCTCTGAGTAGATGATATGCAACAGAGTATAGTTGGAGTTTTTTAAGGCGGTCAGCATAGGGCATCTGCTTTAGACCTGTGATTCTTTTAGTGAGGTATTTCTGCGGCCTTTCCAATTGTTGCAGATGTCTTGACAGGTATATACCAAACAGGGCATTGTATTCTATAATAGATCTAAAGAGGGATGAATACAGTGAGATAATGACCTCCTTTTTTCTGGAGGAAAAGCCCTTAGTAATGAGGTGTGCCACATAGAAGGATTTCCTGAATGTTGTGGCGATGTGGTTATTGAAGGTGAGATAACTGCCCACTTGTGTCCCTAAGTCTCTTATCACACTTTTGATGTTTAGTGTACTGCCACCTATGTGGTAATTCACGGGTAAATGTTTTTTCCCAAATGGGATAACTATACATTTCTTGGCATTGAGCTTGAGCTCATGGCTCTGGCACCAAGCATCTGTTTCTGTAAGGCCCTTTTGTAGAGTATCCACATAATTTGGGGATTCAATAATGGCTTCCAGTTGGCAGTCATCTGCAAACTTTGTTAGCCAGAGACCCTTAGTGTTGGCCTGTACTTCGGAGAAGTAGATGCCAAAGAAGAGCAGTCCCAGGACTGATCTATGAGGTACTCCACTTGTCACTTGTCTGGAGCTGGATTTGGAGTCGGCTACTTTTACAGTGTGGGTTCTGTCAGTTAGCAACCCATTGAGTGACATAGGGATTAATGTCCAGCTTAGTAAGTCTATCTATGATTCCAGAGTGGGGGGTGGTGTCAAAGGCCTTGATGAGATCCAGATAGGCCTTACCATTGTCCAGGGCTCTGGAGACTGATTTGAAGAAGTCAATCAGGTTCAGGAGACAAGATCGGCCCTTCATGAACCCAAACTGGGTGGGGTCCAGTGTTTGAAGGTTGCCAATGTCTTTGTTTGTAAGTTTCATGATAATATGTTCCATGGCCTTGCAGATCAGGCTCATCAGACTGATGGGGTGGTAGTTCCTGGGATCCAAGGTGGATCCCCCCTTGTGGAGTGGGATAACCAGAGCTGTGCGCCACTCAGTGGTGAGACTATGATTAAACATGACACTTAGGTGAGGTGTCAGTTAATTTTGTAGTTCATGTAATACACAGCCCGGGATGTCATCTGGTCCCATGGATGCTGTATTCTTAGCTTTGAAGAGTGCATTTTTTACCTGTGTGGCCATTATTACCAGAATTTGGCAATCTTCCAGTGTTGAGCTGGGCCATTTAGGGGGTGAGCGGTGGGGGATTTGACAATGAATTGATCTGCCAAGATATTGGCAATATCCTTGGGATCAGTATATTTAATGCCATTCTGTTGTAGCTCAGAGCAGATCTGAGCATTGCCATTTAGATTCTTGACATACTTATAGAATGCCTTGTGGTTGTCTTTGGAATCTTTGGCAATTTTATGTTCATAACTAGCTTTGGAGGACTTTATGAGGGATCTCAGCTTCTTGCTGAGGTTGGTAAGGGAGTTTTTTGCATACTGGGATTTTTCTCTTTTCTGCAACAATAGGGAGAGTTATATTTGATGACATTTCCTGAGGGAAGTTTGAGGGGAAGAGGGGTAAAGTTGGAGCTAAATTTATCAGCCAGGAGGTTTGCTATATCTTCTGGCTCAGTATAATTTGCTTCATTTACAATGAGCTCTGCACACAATTGTGTATTGCCTTTTAGGTTGCAGACATAGCTAAAGAATCCATTCACAAGAACCAAGAAACAAACTGGAAAAATGTTAACCCAGAAAAAAGTCCTCAAACAATCAAATGCACACAAAAGTCCTGGGAACATATACCAAGCAGAAACTTGCTATGCCAAATAATTCTTTGGAAAATGTTCTCCTTGAGCAAAAAATGTTCTCCTTAAGCAAGTCTTGTAGGATAAAAACACAGCTTTATTACGAAAGAATACTTTGTGGTTGTCCTTGGCCTGGGAGGCCAAACTTACCTCAAATTTGGTTTTGGTAGACTTTATTTGTCCTCTGAGTTGTTTGTTTAGTTTGATGAGAAGCTTTTTTCATACACCTCCTAATTTTTGTCATGATTTTCCTCCTCCTGTTATACAGCCTAATGATTTTGTGATTCCACCAGGGTGGCTTGTTTTTTTTGAGTTAGTTATGTACTTCTTCCTGGTGGGTACAGCTGCCTCTATGCAGCTATTAACATGCTCATGCAGGGTTTCTGTGAACAGTTCTGCATAGGCAGAAGTGTTCTCAGGGTTTATAGGGGCTTGAAATTTTGCAAGGTTCTCACTTAATAGCTGGAGGTTAGCCTTAGAATAGTTCCTGAATATTCCAGGTTTAGCTGGGGGTCCAGGTTTTATTTTTACTTCAAATGAGACCATTTTGTGGTCTGACATTACTAGGGAAGGCAATACAGTAGGGAGTGTGCAGCAGTCTCTCATATTATTGAAGAGCAGATCCAGTATGGTTGCACCCCTGGTTGGTGTATTGACTATCTGGTCCAGGGAGCTTGTGTTTACAAAATTCAGGAATCTTTGTGCCTTTACATTTGGTGTTGTATAGGATTCCCAGTCAATAGTGAGTTAATTTAAGTCATCCATGAACATGGTATTGTGTTGGATTGTTAGCGTTTCCACTAAGTTTAAATACATGGTATGGGTTTCTTGGGTCATAGAGGGGGACCTATAGCTTGCAAGGAACTGGTATTGGATTTTTACCTATGGTGATTTGAACATGGAGCAGCTCAAGTGCATCACCATGTTTGACCAGCCATGAAGTATAATTATTTTTGATGTAAATAGAGACACCGCCACCTTTAGTCCCTGCCTGTGAAGTAGCTGGTCTAAATGTGTGGAAGGCATTATAACCTTGCACTGTTGGTATGCTCCGTGCAGCTTTAAACCATGTCTCAGTGACCACACAGACGTCAGCATTCTCTAGGGTAAAGAGATTTTCTTGGTTTTGATTTGCTATGTCGGAAGTACTTTCAGTTTGGCATTGCTTAAAAAGGCACTATGGGGAAAGATAATGCTTAGCTAATATTCTAAAGCCTAGAGGAGAGAGGTACAGACCATTCCCCCAAAGCAGTGTGGTCTGTTGACCATCTCCTTCCATGCTGACAAATACTTCACCCACTTAGAATGACTATGTATTTGTATATGTCTGTATATGTAAAACATATTTATACATAACAGGTCATTTTGACTATGTGTATGGGCAAGCCCAGTGGGACTGTCAGTACTCATAAAGTGACTCCAGGCCACACTTACCTGTACTCCAGTCCCGGAATTTGTATGTTACAGACATTAACATCTGCAGACCTCTCAACCAATCAGGGACAAATTTCAACAGAATCAGGGACAAGTCAAGAAAAAATCAGGGGCAATCAGGGACACTTTTTAAATATTAGTGCTATTAACTTGAAACACTGACAGAATCAGAGCATATGAATTAATACACATTTTCTGAAGTAAAAGAAGTCTATAATTCTTAATTATTGTCATTATTCGTTAAGTGTAATTCACCACCTTTCCTTCAAAAGTCATAGTTTTAGGAGGGATTAAGAGGGACAAAGCTAAAATTTGAGTCAAAATCAGGGACGTCCCTGAAAATCAGGGACAGTTGAGAGGTATTCTGCCCTGTTTCTGCAGTACTGCACTTCACTCAAAATCTCCACGTCATTCCCCAGCTGTCTGCTGTACTTAATATGTGACTGAGGTTGATAATGTTACACCACACACAGACTGACAGTCTGCATACCTCTCAACTGTCCAGATTTTCACAGAATATCCCAAGTTTTGCCTCATATGTTTGGTCTGTTCCTCACAAATTTAAGGTTTTCTGGTATACTATTAAATACTGCATAACTAAATAATACTAAATAAAGACATACATTTGTGTTTCAGGCTTTTTATCCTGCAGAAAATATGTGCTAATGCAACACCTTTTATTCTACAACTTTCTAGGTTTATGGGAGCAATATTTAAATTCTGTCCCTATGTTTGGGCCTTTGTCACGCCAATCTTTCTGGCTTTATCCAGATTTCTCACACTAAGAGGTTGAGTGGTATGACAGCCTGTGAAAACACCAACATAATAATACCTCACATGCAAAAGATGTGAGTAATTCCAGATTAGGACCATCAACACCATCACCCATAGTAGCTTTCCTAGCCCACTGAGCCACACAGCTAGCCAGTCAGAGAGGAGTCAGTCATCACACAGTCAACATCATAAATATGTACGTTGTTATCCTGCTTGAAGTGAGGCATACAATGTATGACTGATATCTATGTTACAGCCCTGAGATTGCCTAGTTCATTGATATACCATAGCTGATTTTCTGTTAAAGCAGTTATATGGGAACACTGCTGTGTTGGGGGTGGGGCTACAATAGCACATGATCAGCTTGGATAGACAGTAGTCCAACTATCAAGTGACGCCGCTGTTTAACATCTCCCTTGCCTGATGTTGTGAATATTCCAACCATGAGGCCTAATGACTATTAAGGAGCACATACTTGTGGACCGGGTATCTGCACTCCCAAGTGAATATTACATTTGTCCAAATAGCCCACTATATTTCCTTGCATAACAGCAGCAGATCCATACATACAATACCATATTATATTACTCCTTACAATTATTGTGTAGGTTAGAGACTTACCTTGTAAATACAGCAGTTGACAGAACTGTAGCTCAGGGACTACTCTGTGTAATGCAAGCAGTACATAGCCAATACATGGGCAGGTACAGGTAGTGTGGGTTGCCTGGCATCAGCTATTTTAATATATGTACATGACTAGGAGTAAAGTGTCAGTCCCTAGGGCCATAGGTTGTCAGGGAATGTGCTATGCATTGTCTCTTAGCCAATGCTAGGGCGTACTGGGCATGCCTAAGTCTGCTTATAGGGACATCATCAGGGGGCTCCTCCTTCGAGTCCTCCTGTGACTGTTGCTGTGGTAACCTAGGCACTGGTAGGGGGCTGTGTATCCCTTCCCTTTAGTGATCCTGCTGCAGCTGCTTCTGCAGGATCATTATTTATTTATTTATTGCATTTGTTTACTGGGAAAGTCGACTGGGCCAGAAATGAGCCAATTTTCAATGGAGGCCCGAGGAGAAAAGATCCACATGTAATTACATAAAAAGAACATATAATACAGAATATATCAGGTAGTGGTACTACATTAGATAAGTAAATAACAGCATCCAATAATATGGCAAGAATTACATACAGTACTGTGGTGATAACATTGTATAACTTGGTGATATAGGTGAAGAATTGTTAAAATCATGGTAGAATTATATAACTTGGTGATATAAGTAAAGAATTGTTAAACTCATGGTAGAAGTATAGAACTAGAAGGTGTAGATGGTAGGTAAGGTTGTTAGATGAGAGAGGAGATTGTATAAAGGAAAAAGAAGGAGGCAGAAGGCTTGGAGTAGGGATGGCACTGGCTAAGTGTCAGCAGAAGCAGCTGATGTTAAGGAGGGAAGGGAAAAAAGCTTAGATGTAGAGATTGGATGAGACGGATTTAGGGAGGGGGTCAGGTAATGGAATTGTGATTAAGGGTGCAGGTGCATATCCAATGTGATGAGAGGTGAAGTTTAAGAGAGTTTTAAAAGCAGTGGAACTACTGCAGGGCTCCACCAGATATATTGAGGCACCTTAACCGTGACTTCAGCAGCCCAAACACACACTCTGTGATGTTACTAATTTTTGTGTGTGCTTTATTATGGAGTTCTTCTATGGGTGTGTGTGCATTTCTGATGTGTGTCATCATACACAGTTTCAGTGCATAGCCAGCATCCCAGAGTAAATGGCCATGTGGGATGTTCCCCCTAGCAAACATCTGGTACAACTGTGATGCGTGCCAGATATGGGAGTCATGATAACTGCCAGGGTTGCTGGCACACACACATTCAAGATAATGCCTTGGGCATTGCACACCCTGGCAGTTGATGCAGTGGTACCCCTTGTGGTTGATGTAGATTCTACCCTCCTCACTGGGTGGTGCCTTGATGTGTACAAGAGTGCAATCTATGGCACCCAGTACCTCGGGGTAGTGTGCTACACAGTAGAAGTGTTGCATATTACTGGCCCTTGCCTCAGGGGTAAGTGGAAAATAAATGTGCTCACTGGCATGTGGTAGCATGGCATCCAGGAACTGGTGGAGTACCCTAGATGTTGATACCTGTGAGACCCCCATCATGTCTCCAGTTGGTTTTTGAAAGGTACTTGTGGCTATTATCCTAAGGGCTACACATACCTTTGTTTCCACTGTGATGGGTTCCCATCTATTGGCTCTGGGTCTGAATTGAGGGTGGCAGAGCTCAGTGAGTTCTTGTAGCATGTCACTCTCCACTCTGTAGCGCTCTACAATCTTCAGCTCATGTAGCTCCTGGAGGGTTACCCTGGGTCTGACCACTCTTCTCCTTTTCTGCCTAGGCCTATTGTTAGCAGCACCAGCAGCATTGACTTCAGCATCTAGCACAGACAGATGTAGCAGACCTGCAGCAGCCCCTAAAATTCTTTCAGTTAAAATTCCCAAGTCTGCACTCCAATGGTGCAGAGTATGCCTTTCAGATTGCTGCATTGCTCTACCTGCCTCATTTGCATGAGATTCACCTGCTTATGAGGTGATTTGTGTGCTATTAAACTTCCCATGTTGGCACTTGTATGGGTGCCATCCAGCAGTGCTTACTGAATGGAAAACCTGCTTACTTTCATGTAAGCAGCGTGGCACAATGCCTACATGGTAAAAAAGAACATATAGGCTTTATTAAACTCTCCCCATATGTTTTTGGTAATCATACATGTAAGTTTACTTATGAATAAGTTTTCTGTGACTGGTTGTTTTAAGTCACGTGGTATTTAAATGAATATTGGATTCAGAGATATTAAGTTTTTTCTTTTTTTCCTGAAGATGTTTATTTTGGATTTTGTTGAGAAAATGGTACTTAATGTTGCTTAGTAAATGTGGCTTGGTGTTTTCACTTCAATCATTTTTTTCTTATTTTTCTTTGGTTGCTGATTAATTCATGTTATTTATTTATTTATTTACATACTTAACAGGTTTGTGGGCTGATCAACAGACACTTGTCAACTACAACCCAGCATACTGTCAACTGTCCCCAATCTTTAGGGACATCTCTGATTTTAACTCAAATTTTAGCTCTGTCCTTCTTAATCCTTCCTAAAACCTGTGACTTTTAGTGAAAATACGGTGAATTATATTTAATAAATAATTACAGAAATTACAGACTTATTTTACTTCAGAAAATTATATTAATTCATATTTTCTTATTATGTCAATGTCTCAATTAAATAGTACTAATATTTTGAAAGTTTCCCTGACTGTCCCTGATTATTTCTAGATTTTTCACAGACTCTGTTGAGATTTGGCACTGGTTTGTGTAGATCTTTGAGACCAAGGTTTCATAAGCAGTAACAGAGTTTATTTAACATTCAACAGTAAGTGCAAGTTACAATGGAAAACACAGTGATGTACAGAGGGCACAGTATTGCAGAGTCCGTTTTACATAATAGTACAATAATGAGTATGACTCCATGGCATAAATAAATTGCAGTTAACACTGCAGTACAAGACATGATAATAAACCTATAGACAGCACACAGACCTAGGGCCTGATTTAAGAAACCTCCGTATAAGACTTAGTATGTCTTACTCGGAGGCTGCAGTTGAACAGTATGACGTCAGCATGCCATGCATATTCATGAGGGCATGCTGAATCATACCCTAGTCTAACACGGTCCATGTAGGAAAGTAGGGGGCGTGTCTGATTGCCAAGTACTGCAAAGGGACACGCCCCCAGAAGAGTCAGAGTCCTGATAGTAAACACCCACGAGTGAGTCCGCTGAAATGTCAAGGAACACAACACCACACATCCCCACAGACTAAACCCTACTGAAAATGTATAAAATGTAAAAATAACAGTTTCATTTTTTTTTTATAATTTCCAATATGTTTGCCCGCATTTGCGCTCATTTGCGCAGGTATGCCCTTTGCTCAGCCACAGTTAGCAGACATTGAAAAGCATATAAGATCTACAGATGCAAATTAAGCCAAGTAGCAATAGTGTAGCAGTAGAGATGTCGGCCAAAGAGGAGGTAGTCACGGTTCGAGCACCCACAACATCATTCTCCATTTTTTATTTAAATAAGTATGAAATAATTCCCCAATATATATAACTATAATTTAAGCAAAATATAATGAAATGACCCATGTATATGTGAACAAAACGGATATAATATATAAAAAAGGAACATAATTGCCCATAGCTTAGCAGCGCTTTAGCAAGCTTAATATGAGTGCCCGTAGCTGAGCAGCACTTTAACAAGCTTAATATGAGTGCCCGTAGCTGAGCAGCGCTTTAACAAGCTTAATATGAGTGCCCGTAGCTCAGCAGTGCTTCACCCAGCTTAATATGACTGCTTATAGCTAAATAATGCATTACCAGCATAAGCCGTTTGCGCGGAGCTGCGCAGCGCACCAACCAGCTTACCGTCGGGCAATGTTGAGCAACCTGTAGCAAAGTCGCCTTTACACAGACACACCTCCTAGCCTGTCTAGACAGTAGTAAAATAAAAAAGCAATGACAAGGGTCGAACCCGGGATACTGTGCACCATAGTCAAAGTACTGAACTACTAAGCCATGACAGTTGTACTTAGAAATACAGTATAACCATACAAATAGGAATAAATGAAAATATAACCATGACAAAGCAGGTTTGCTGTAAGCTGATAAATATCCAAAATGGCCAATCACAAATAAGTGCGGGAAAACTGGAATATATAAGCCCCATAGGCGGGAATACACACCATAACTGACCGTGGTACCCATTTGCAGTCAGGATGGCAGGTGCAGGAGAGGGAAATCACTTTAGAGCACAAAGGTGGGGCATTAAGGAGTCAAAATATATGGTTTGGCTCCTAGTCCATCATCATGAAGGCCAACTCATGCAGGGCCAGGTTCAATGGGGAGCGTACAAGGCAGAGGCGTGGAACCGGCTGGCACATGATCTCACCAGTGCCACAGGCATTCTGAGGACTGGTGAACAGGTCCGTCACCACCATGTGGACCTGAAGCGATGAAAGGAGGACCAACTGAACTAATGGATCCAGGAGGCCTGTCAAATGCCCAATGCCCCACTACTGAGTAAGTATCCATGTAATTAAGTATATAAGAAATGCTATCCTAGCCTATAGTATGGATAGGTATGTTCCAATATTCCTTCATTTATATTACAGCTGCAGGTGTTCGTTCCACGAATCGGCAAGCCTATGCTGATAGGCTGGCAAGGTTGCGCCACCAGGCAGGTTAGTAATTATTTTGCTGGTATTGTTATAGAATATAAGTGAGACAGCCTGTAAAAGAGTTCAGTGTTGTAACACAGTAATACAGGTCAAATAAGCCTAGAAGAAAGATTCTGCTAGTATGGTAAGATTAGATAAGTGATGCAGCCTGAAAAAAGAGTATTACAATCCATTAATAAAGATTAAACAAGTCTCAAATAGAGTTTCCACCTGTATTGTAATATCAGATAACTGCTTCAGCCTGAAAATGAGTGTTGTAATCAATCAACAAAGGACAGACAAGTGTTGAATACATCCTTGTAAATTCTGCCATATGAAATAAGTGAGTGACATGGAAAGGATTGTTGTAACCCAGTAATAAATGTTAATAAAGCCTAGAATTAAGTACCATCCGGAAATGTAAATATAAAATAAGTGAGAGAGTGTGAGAAAGAGTTTGAAGCTACCAAGAAAGCTGTAATAAGTCTGGAATAAAGATATACTGCATTCACTACATAATGAAATGAATGAGACAGCCACAACCAAAGAGTGAAATGTCTTTAATAAAGTACAGAACCTGGACTGTGTCTGTCCCACAATTTGGATATGTTGCTGCACCCTTGCATTATGGAGATAGTATGGTTGTATGAAATGCTGAACATCCACAGTTGTCTAGACCCATATAAATCAAATGTAGCAGGATGCTTTACCTAAACACAGCCAGATATGAACATATATGAATACAAATGGAATGTATATTAATATAGCAGTAACATCCCCATCACCAACATTCCTAAGGTTACATACAGGAAACTGTACTAATACATGTAGGGGATATATATCTGCATCTACTAGGAATGTACAGTATATGTATAGGTAGTTTAAGTTGTAAATGTAATATTTCTCTACCCTACCCTATTTTCACAAATTATGCCATTCCACACCAAACTAGGTATGTATATTCACAATTAATTCCCATGGACATTTGTCCTGTTGGTTTATACATATCTGCATGTATGTTGATGCATGTGCACTGTTCACATATCCAAACCTGATGGCCTGCTGCCACCAATCAACCCTGCATGCTGTTGAAATGTCCACTGTTGTTCTAAATATGCATGTGTTATGCTTGCTGCTCAATGTTTGGAATTCATGTGTGTTTAGTTAATGGGAATACTAATGCATGCTGTTACAACTAATTTTGAATGGTGTTGTTTGTTACTAACCCAAAATGCCATAAAATACTGCTAAGCATAGGACAACAGGGAAGGCGCGTTCCAGCAGACCCACCTCTCCCACCTCAGCTGGCGAGTGCACCTGGCACCAGTGCCCAGGCCGAGACATCCTCCTCCGGTGGCCCTGTGCCACCTTCAGGTGAAAGCGCTGCAGGGGATGGGGCTCATCCCCCCCTCTGCAAGCGTGGCCGGAGGAGACCCCCAACTCACCCTCCAAAGGGTCCAGTCTGTTCTGCGTAGTGAGATCAGGCGTTCTGTGACTGATCCCCTATGCCATCTTGAGGCGAGGGTGGCGCAACTCACGGGTGTGCCTGACCGTCCTATCCAGCACTGCCCACTGCCCATGGGTGGGGATCTCATTTCCACTGTTGCCATTTGTGGGCTCATGGGCTTGCGATATCCAAACATCCGTCCCCGTCAATTGTGTTTACCCCCCACATGTGTCACACTCCTCCCCTGTATGCATCTTGTTTGTCTTGTCTGTTAACCTCCCCAACCCTACCTCCCCAAATATACCTACTTCCTGTACCTCACATCCACTCTCACCTGGAAAAAAAAAAAAAAAAAGGGCACTCTGTTCCCACAAAAAAAAATTACGCCCCATACATAGCTGCCCATTTCACACATATGTCTGCTGGACATGTAAACTGATAATTACAATTGGCTGTACAACATATTTTGTTGTCCTCGCCCCTCCCTCAGGGGTGGAAGGTGTCAAATCTCACTCTAAATTTCTAACATATGCACAGCTGTTGCTGGTAAAGAATTGGGCAACTATGGGCCTTCCCTACATCCTTCCTGCACATCCCGAGCTTGTTTTCCTACTGTCCTACCCTCTTTGTGCCCCCTTTTTCGCCACTTTCCTATTTCCCCATTTTTTTTTCTTTAAAAGAAATTAGCACAGGTGTTAGCGGGAGTAAGCTCTTTTAAGCAGTATTCAGCAGGTGTGCGCTTAGATAAGCATAGATAAGTGTAGCTAAGCATCATGCAAACTCGCGCAAACCCACTTAGAGCTGCTTAAAAGTGCCTTGAGTCACTCTGAATGACAAGGCCTGTAGTCTTTTCATCAGAAAAATAAAATACCCCTGTCAGTTTCAAACCCCGGAGCTTGGAAACACTAAACTGAATGAATTACCACTGAGCCACAGCAGATCTACAAGAACTTGGTGCTGAAAGAAATATAACATGACATACAATGAGTGAATGTAAAGGGAAAATAGGAAGGCCATTACACAAAGCTTGTTCTGTGTATCTTTACTGGCAATTCTTGTGGAATTGCATTACATGAGTGTGATAATAGAAACAGCCATGCTAGTAGGTAATAATGTTACAGTAGCACCTTACAAACCCCACACAGTATCAGAGCAGGATAAACACCGCCATATTTGTAATAGGTAAGAGGCCAGACCTCCCAACTGTGACTGATTTACAGGGATGTCCCTGATTTGCAAACAAATGTTAGCAGTGCCCCACTGACTCCCTGTGAAATGTACTAACAGTAGGCAGAAAGGTGGGGAATCCCATGTAATGGTAACTGTCAATAAGTTAGAGTAGACACTGCTTGCATGTCAGAAATGGTGTAGTAATACATATGCTCAAAATACCTCACAGTCTCAACTGCAGAATATCTGAAATATATCACGGGTGTATCCCACTGATATGTACCTTTCCCTGAGGCTGGTCAAATATATACCTGAGAGTATCTGAGGCCTGGAAGTGTCAGAAACACACAGGCATATCAGCCTGTCTGCTGTTACACACTCTGCAAATGGCTGTAGAATTACTTCCACAAACATGCCCTTATGTAGGAGTGCAACACAGAAATATCAAAGGATGTAGTCATGTACTGCTAGCAACCACCTGTGACAATGTCATTGTGCAGGTGCTGAAAAGATTGGTGTGGTGCACAGTCAAGGAATACTAGGCTAACCTCCATCTACCAGCTGGATATGTCCACAGGTGGGAGGTACACAGACAGATTACTATCCATAATAATACACAGTACTGACATATGTCCACTTGTCGTGAACAGACTGTGCTAATGTCATCATAAACAAAACACAAACTGTTCAGAAGTCAGTAACATACTAATGACAGTATAGCAGTTCACAAGCACAGCATGTGCCTGATATTCATAATTCTTAGTACAATATACTTAGTTGTCCTCACCCCTCTCTCAGGGTGGAAGGTTTCAAATGTCGCACCAAATTTCAAACATATGTACAGCTATTGCAGTTAAAGAAATGTGCAGCTATGGACCTTCCCTACACCCAGCCTGCACATCCCTAGCTGGTGTCCCTTCTGACTTCCTGCTTCCCGCTTACAACTGTTTAAAAGTGCCTTATTCACTCTGTATGACAAGGCCCTAGTACTGCTCAGCAGCGAAATAAAATACCTTTGTAAGTGTCAAACCCCAGACATTGGGCTCACCAGACTGCATGAAGTACCACCAAGCCACAGCAGACATATAAGAACTTAGTGCTGATAGAAATATATCATGCATTACAAGGAGTGAATGTAAATGGAAAATAGGAAAGCCATAGCAACACATTCCAGTAAAGACAAATATCAGGATTCAAGGAGTGAATGTAAAGGGAAAATAGAAAAGCCATAGCAACACATTGCAAGAACTACTGTTGTATGCCAGTTAATCCACAAATCCCACAGGAAAGTACATACTCCCATGTAAACAGTGTTAGCATTAGCAGGTGTGAGTTAACATACACAATGAGAAGAGTGAACTGGAAGAAGCAACAGTCAGGTTTCAGTACAACATGCATTTCAGTGGCTACAACACAGCCTCAGATATGAGAGATATACCAACCTTCTGACTGACACAACAGTGTTCACAGCAAACCAGCATGGTCCCCACCTTGCAAAACTGAAAGGCCTATGCCTACCTAACCTATCATTTTATAGCAGTGTCCTGAAATCACAGTGAGAACTGCAATTACCACACAGCAGGCTGCATGCAATTACTAAATGCTGGCCACCAATTGGTGCAGAGGCCATCACATGTACATATGCGGATACCTACAAAAGCAGCCTGTACTGCCAGTCCACACATGCAATAATATCATTGCAGCAACTGGAGGGAGAGAGAGAGCAACACAGACAGAGACAGAGACAGAGACAGAGACCAAAACAAAAAAAAAAAGCAAGCAAGCAACTAAACAAGCAAGCAAGCCAGTCAAAAGAAAAAAACACCAATCCACAAAAATACAGAAATACAACACATCAACAGGTACACCTGACAGAGGTGAGAAATGCCAAGGTAATGTATGTAACAGATATGTATTTGCTGGCATCTGAATGATGTGTCTGAAAGGTAATCTACATACTGTGAACCCTCCATATGTGTTAGCAGTCTGTATCTATATGTATATGCAGATGTGCATAGGGCAGGGGACATACTGCAACTGTTAGTGAAGGTTGGACATATATATGTAGTAGAAGGTTGCTTTGTGCACATATCAATGTAGGTTGTAGTGTGTGGCATTGAAAACAGCATGCAGTGCAGGTATATGTCATATGGTGGTGATCTTCTGTGGGATTGAGCCAGTGAGGCCTGCTACAGCTATACGGCCTGAGGACAGCATAATGCATGCTGCATAACACTGTGCAATATCATTACAGAATGGTATGTCTCACAACTGTTTCAGAAGTGATATTCCCACCATGAAAGGTGGGCAGTCTGTGTGCCTAGATGTGCATGTATATGGTATATGTACAGCAACGGATGTTTAGAAGTATGTGTGTGTGTATATATATATATATATATATATATATATATATATATATATATATATATATATATATTATATATATGTACATAGATAGAGGGGTATGTATAGATAGATGTATAGATAGCTATATGTATAGATAGATAGAGATATATAGATAGATAGAATATGTATATACATATAGATATAATAGATACATACATATATAGATATATATGTAGATACATACATATATACAGATAGATATGAATGTCTATAGATATGTATATATATATATATATATATATATATATATATGGTTATATATAGCGGTGTGTGTATATATATATATATATATATATATATATATATATATATGGATATGTATATATTGATATATATATATATTTATATGTATATGTATATATATATATATATATATATATATATATATATATATATATATATATATATATATATATATATATATATATATATATACATAGAGTGAGAGAGGGGGACATTGGGGCAGATGTATTGAAACAGGTCCCTGGTGACCAAGGCATGGACTGAACACCAGTGTTGATACTGCAGTACCATACCCCATTCCAAAACACGTTACCCACTAACTACCACATAGGTGGTTGCCTGCCTACCACTGGAGGTGTCAGAAGGGAACATGGGACACAGGTGTACAAAAGCCTTCCCTTTGATATCCACAGTGGCACACTAGTCTTGTAATCCCTGTACATGGTACGTGTCATCACAAAAGGTGTGTCAGCTAAAGAAATGTACGTCAGTGTACCCCTTTACTGAAACCATGTATACAGTGCACGTAACTGTTTTAGTAGTGTACTTCAAGGTTACTACTGTAATTAGTTTAATTTTCTCTAAGGGTTCCCTGTTATGGCTGAGTTGCATTGCTGAACAGACTACTTACCCACTTACCAATATGGAAATAAATCCCACAACTAAGCAAATGTGTGTCTGAGTACATTTATTTTATGTGTGTGTATATATATATATATATATATATATATATATATATATATATATATATATATATATATACTGCAGTGGTGGTGGTGCTGCAGTAGCGTTGTCACCTCACAGTAATACATTGTCCTGTTCGATTCTCAGCTAAAGCGTCTTCTGTGTGGAGACATGTGTGAATGGGCGTACCTTCGTTGAAGGTTGTGCATCAGAGCTGGCAACTCGGCACATAAAAATTGACTGCCAATCATTAGCGGACCGCTGTGGCGACCCCTAACCGGGAAAAGCTGAAAGACACAACATATATATATAGCCACCACGGACCCTGGGAACTACCGCCTCATTAACCTGACGAGCCTGGTCTGCAAGGCCATGGGATGTATCATCATGGAACTTATAAACAAAGATATTGGTAATCTCCAAACTCTGGACCTCACCCAGTTTGGGTTTGTAAAAGGCAGATCATGTCTCCTAAACCTGATAGACTTCTTCTTTGAAGCAGTCACCAAAGCCGTAGATGAGGGTAAGGTGGTTCACACAGCCTATCTAGATCTCGCCAAGGCTTTCAACACCATTCCCCACTCTGGAATTATAGATAGACTCACTAAACTAGGCATAAATCCCAATGTCACAAGATGGGTTGCCAGTTGGCTCACTGACAGAACCCACACTGTGAAAGTAGCAGACTCCAAATCAGACTTCAGACCGGTGACAAGTGGAGTACCACAGGGTTCTGTCCTGGGTCCTCTCCTGTTTGGTATCTACTTCTCTGAAGTACAGGCTAACACAGAAGGTCTTTGGCTAATGAAGTTAGCAGATGACTGCAAACTAGGAGCTATAATCGAAACTCCTAACGATGTGGACATCCTACAAAAGGGCCTCACCGAGACAGATGCCTGGTGTCAAAGCCATGGCTTCAAACTCAGTGACAAAAAGTGCATTGTCATCCCCTTTGGTAAAAACTCTGTATTCATGAACAACCACATAGGTTACCCTACTTAACACTGAAAGTGTGATAAGAGACCTTGGGACACAGATGGACAGTAGTCTCTCCTTTGATAATTACATTGCCACAGTAGTCAGGAAATCCTTCTTCGTGGCACACCTCATCACAAAAGGTTTCTCAACCAGGAAAAAAGAGGTCATTGTTCCCCTCTACTCTTCACTCATTAGACCCATTATAGAGTACAGTGCCCCTTTTGGTATGTACCTCACGAAACATCTACAATAATTGGAAAGGCCGCAGAAATACCTCACAAAGAAAATTACCGGCTTCAAACAGATGCCCTATGCAGACCGTCTCAAAAAACTCCAGCTTTACTCCGTCACATATCGCCTACTCAGAGGCGATCTCTGCCTAACATACAAAGCTATGTTAAACCCAGAGCTGATGGACATGTTCCACTTAAAGAAATCCCAATCCCTCTGAGCAACACGCTCTAGGGACCTAAACTTTGTCAACACAATAAACAGAACATGCTGGAGGGCTAGATTCCTGTCCCACAGACATCCCTTACTCTGGAACAGACTACCTATCTATATCAAACAAAGCTCCTCATTAGCACTCTTCAAGAAAAATCTTGATGATTGGATGGGAGATAGGAAATTCACCCCAGGGATCACTTCTGTGGCTCTGCTCGACAGTGGCACAGGAAAATAATTTTCTTCGGTGGCGAAAGCCGGGGTATCTTTTTGGCTAGGCTTATATAGGCTCTAGGGCCAATAGCCTAGTACCTACCTATGAACCTATGAGTATATATATATATATATATATATATATATATATATATATATATGTATATATATATATATATATATATATATATATATATATATATATATATATGGGTCTACTGCTTTCTAGCGAATTTACATTTCAACTAAACGTAATCAGAAATGCATTTACCCAAAGTGCTTTCAACGAAATCGCATTTTGTGTAAATCCATAACTAACAAAAAAAACACTTAAAACACTTTTATGTAGGGGGGGACTGTGCACTCTGCACCCCCCACACCCCCCTACTTTAATATTCTCAGTCAGAGATCGCACTTCAGTGGGGAAAAGGGAATGTTCCCTCATCCCCACTGTGCCACGATCTCAGTAAAAGTTCTATTAGTTGTACATCAACACTAAATATTGATGTACAACTAATATAACATGCAAACAGCATGTTTTCACTCATTTCCCCCCTTACTATTCTATTTTTTTAACTTTATTATGCAAAAGTGCATTTTCGATAAAACGCACTTTCACATAATTATATTAGAGAATTTACATTTCGGTGACATGTAAATTCGCTAATATAAAGTAGATCCATATATATATATATATATATATATATATATATATATATATATATATATATATATATATAATTTACTCCCAAATTTTTGGGCAGCAGTTACGCAAACTGCGTTGGTCAAAAGAATAGTTTAAGTTCATGTAAAGCTGATGCAGAAAATATTCAACTGCTGCACATAAGCGAATGCTAGTGTGCATTCGCTGTTGTGAAGTCCATGTTCTGATTGAAGATTGCACTACAGTAGGGACTGGGTAATTTTCCTATCTGTAGTACAATTTCAGAGTTGGAATATATAAGTAACAGCTGGTGTGGGGTGCAGGGGGGCTTGCGCCCCTGCAAAACATTTGTAGGACAGCACTGGACATCAACATAAGTTGAGTAATGTTGATAATGTTTAATTTGAATTATCGACATTACCACTTTTGTTGTTGTGACTGAACAATGTTTTCATTGTTGTTCCACTTTCTACCTTTTTTGTTAAGTTATTACTCTAGGAACTGTCTTTCAGAAATTTGATAACACACACACACACACACACACACACACACACACACACACACACACACACACACACACACACACACACACACACACACACACATGTGTGTGTGCTTACTATCAAAATTCTGAAAGACAGTTCCTAGAGTAATAACTTAAAAAAAAAAGGTAGAAAGTGAAACGTGTGTGAATGTATGGAACTTGATAGTACCCTACATTCTGGCATAATCGATAAGCTAAATGTAAACTTTCATGTTACCTGCTAGATGACAAACTGGCTAATTATTGGTCCTACACAAGTCTATTAGATGGAAGGCATGCTCTCTTCAAAAAAGTGTATTCACCTGTGGTATCCCCCAGTGATCAATTCCAAGGACCACTTGTCTTTGGTATTTACTTTACCAATGTCAAGGCTGATATCAAAGTCTTGTAGTGTTACTACCTCACCATCTCACTTCCACATTTTTCAGAAGGAACTAGCATGCAGCAATAAGTGGTACCTGGAGCACAGCCTAAAACTACATGCCAAGAAATGCAGCTGTAGCACTATGTCTTCAGCCAAAACTGACCCGTTCATTAGGGGCCTGAGCACTTTCACTGTAAATTATAGCCAAAACTGACCCGGTCATTAGGGACATGAGCACTTTCACTGACGATTACTTATCTTTTGTTTGTAATGTACCCACTAATGTTAGGAAATAGAGTTTAGTGACCCCTTTGTTATGTACTTGTCTAAGCACATAACCCAGTTTGAGAGACTGCATTGTTTTCTCATTACAATAAACAAGGGTATGTCTTTCTTGAGTTACCCAGACAGGCTTCAAGCAGTTTCTTTTAAATGTTTTACTGTACACTCCAGAGAGGTAATCTCTGCCAGACCTACACAGTCTAAACAGATCTGATCCACTGTCACTAGCTGCACATTTGCAGAACTAGTAACATCCTAATCACCTGTTCAAGAGAACTTATCTTCTACCAAAACATAAACATGGCATGCTGGCAAGATAGCTATATATCCCACAGAATCCCTGTTAACACAACAGATTTTTTTGGATATAATGCAAAGTGGCTCCCTAACCCCATTTAAGCATAACCTAGATGCATGAATGGGCAATTGTAAATACAGCCCTGGTCTTGCCCCTGAGTCTATCATTGAAAGGGGCATGCCTCTCAACTGTCCAGATTTTTACCTTGTAATTTTGGTCTGTTTCTCATTAAATTGTGGTTTTCTGGCAAATGACTGGAAACTAATTGAGGGTTGAAGTCAGAAAAAAGTGACAGACATTTGAATTTCAGATTTCATAACCCTCATAAAAATTTGTGCTAATGCAAAATCTGTTGTTCTATCTACTTCCTAAGTTTGTAGGAGCAATATTTAAAAAAGTATCCCTATGTCTCAGCCTTTCTCCCCAAATATATATGGTTTTGTCTAAATTTCTTGCTCTAAGAGGTTGACAGGTATGGGAAGGGGTCTAAAACTACATATAAATTAGTCATAGTAATAGGCAGTTACAATACGGGCTATTGTGGCTAGGCTACTAATGCACCTCTGGATCAATGGCCTACTGTTAACCCCTTGAATGTATTAATCTAAATGTGCACACTTCTTTCATTTTGGCATCACCACATGTTAGCAAACCAGTATCCTTGACCAGATCCATGAATGTTATTCACAAACCTATTAACCACTTCTGTAGATCTGCTACATGATGGCATCACATAACACAGTGTTGTGTAGTTCAGAGAAGTGACAACACCTAAAAACATATCCTGGTGCAGTACTGTCATCTTGGAAGACTTAGCATGACATAAATGAGCAACATCATTATGTAAAGCCTGCCAGCACACTTCTGGATTACCTAAACTATACAAGCACACCCTAGCCTGTGAATGAGAAACAGTCTACTCACACACAATACATTGCCTTGACAGCTAGACTGCAGATCTCATGCCATTGACAGAACAGTGTTCCCACTCATAATGTCACCTCTGGTGATCACTCTCATTGCTCTGCACTGATAAGCCCTTGACTGCTACACTCCATACCCAAATGCATGTAGTGAAAACAAGGATGTGTTGTCTCAGTCCAAGGATAGGACTGCCATAACCTTGTCAAATGTCCACAACAGTATGCACAAGGTATGACCTGTGTGACACACACACACACACACACACACACACACACACACACACACACACACACACACACACACACACACACACACACACACACACACATACATATATATGTCTGCCTGGGATGACATGATTAACTGACCTCGGTGCTTTGCCAGAGATGGCCTGCATCTGTCACCCCTGGGCTTCTGGATACTGGCCAAAGCTCTTGCCACCCCTATAGTGCCTTTTTTAGGCGGTGTTCCAAAGACCAAATTACCACTGTAACAGCTACAAACAAATGCAATCTGAGGGTCATGCTGCTCAATGCTAGAAGTCTAAATCTCAAAATGCACTCGCTCGAGGCACTCCTTAAAATGGAGAACATCGACATTTGTGCTGTAACAGAGACATGAATCAAGGCAGCAGAAAGCACCCCTGCACTGCCATCCTATAACTCATTCCAGACCTTTTGGCCCCAGAACTTAGACCAAAGCTCCAAAGGCGGTAGTGTTTCCATATTCATAAAGGATGCGCACACCTCCAGACTGGTAGCCCAACATAATGCATCTGAGATACTTCAGGTGCAGTTAACATTGGGTAAGACAGTGATTCAGGTCATAGCCTGCTATAGGTCCCCAACCATGTCCCAAGACTTGCACTCCATGTTCCTAAGCACTCTGGAGAATATTAGGGTCCAACCTAACACTCTGTTACTAGGCAACTTCAACTACACCTCCATTAACTGGGTAAAGTACTCATGTACCAATACACTTGCCCAACGTTTCCTGGAATTCATTAATTCCAATGCCCCAGACCAGCTCGTTCTTACCCACACTAGAGATAGCAACATCCTTGACCTGGTCATTACTAACATGGGCGACCATTGCTCTACACCAATAATCAGCTCCTCCCTGTTTACATCTGACCACAAACTAATCACCTTGGTAATCCACATCCCTCCCACCCCCTCAGCAAAGGTAACCACCATGAAAAACTTCTCCAAAGCTAAATTGGGGATCCTAAAAACAGAGGTGGCTAACTTCACGGCACCCATGCAAATGGAGAATAGCTGCGTAACTGCAAAATCATACACCAATAAATATACTGCATGAACACATACACAAATGCATGGATCTTGCCATACCCAATAGAACCAAGACACCCTCCTCCAAAAAAAAGGAAGTCAATCTGGTGGTCCCCTGCCATAAACAAACTCTACAACAGAAGGAGGAAACTGATGCAGAATAAGGTGAAGTCCCAAGATTGGAAAAACTCCCTTATCTGCCTCAACAAAAAGTTGAGATCCCTCATCAAATCCTCTAAAGTTAGGTATGAAAACAGAATTGCAACAGATAGTAAAGACAACCACAAGGCCTTCTATAGTTATGTAAAGAATTTCCATGGCCATACCCAGATTTGCTCTGAGCTACTGCACAATGGTACCTCCTATAAAGAGCCAACAGATATTGCCAGTATACTGGCCAACAGATTCAGTGCCAAATTACCCCCTCCCTCCAAAGGACCAATCACAATACCAGTAGATTGCCAGGCACCCTGTATTACTGCTGCACAGGTTAAAACAGCACTGTCCAAGCCAAGAATACAGCTTCTATGGGACCTGACAATATCCCTGGTTGTGTTCTACATGAACTACAGAGTGAACTGGCACCTCACCTGTGTACCCTGTTCAATCACAGCCTCACCACAGGCTTTGTCCCAGCCGAATGGCACACTGCTACAGTCATCCCTGTCCACAAAGGAGGAGCGACTACAGACCCAGGGAACTATTGCCCCATTAGCCTGACAAGTCTGATATGCAAAGCTATGGAACGCATCCTCATGGACCTAATAAACAAAGAGACAGCTTTTGTGATCTTACCTCACCAGTGTTGATGTGAAATGATGAAAAGAAGACTGAGTATGTATATTCACAATTTATGGAATTTGCTACTCTTGCATATTAACCAGAGTACTATCCCAGCAATCATTTAAAACCAGTGTGGATGACTGGATAGGTGATTGCAATTGTCACTTAGACTATGTGGAGAAAATATGCTTAAATGAAAAATTGTAGGCATCCCCCACATAATGTGGCTGATCCTCTTAATGGTCTCCCTGGCTGTGTAGGCCTTAGTAGGAAAATAGGTACCTATGAACCAAAAGTCTGATTTGGCTCTATATTTTCCTTTTACTTTACCTCATGTGAACAGTGTATTAATGCCTTTCTGGACTGTGGTTCCTTGTAAATTGTACACATTTATATTTCTTTTAATTTAATTGCAGCATTCAGTCTTCTTGGGTAGGAGTCTATCAGCATGGTACATCTTGACTTTTTTATTTATTTGCCCACTCTTCCTTTCAAACGCACTCCAAATCTGTCAGATTGCGAGGGCATCTCTTGTGCACAGCCCTCTTCAGGTCACCACACAGATTTTCTATTGGATTTAGGTGTGGGCTCTGACTGGGTCATTCCAAAACTTTATAATTTTCTTCTGGTGAAGCCATTCTTTTGTTGATTTGGATGTATGCTTGGGGTCTTCTCTTCAACTTTCTAGCAGATGCCTGACAGTTTTGGTCCAAAAGTGAGTGTTATTTGGAACTGTTCATAATTTTCTCCACCTTGACTAAAGCCCCAGTTCCAGCTGAAGAAAAGCAACTTCAAAGCATGATACTGCCACCATCATGCTTCACCGTGGGGATGATGTTCTTTTTTGTGATGTGAAGTGTTGTTTCTGCATCAAACATACCTTTTGGAATTGTGGCCAAAGAGTTCAACCTTGGTTTCATCAGACCATAACACATTTTTCTACATGATTTTTGAAGACTTGATGTATTATTTTGCAATTTTTTGCCAGGCCTGGATGTTTTTCTGCATGAAAAGGCTTCCGTCTTGCAAACCTACCCCATAGGCCATACATATGGTGAATACGGGAGATTGTTGTCACATGTAGCACACAACCAGTACTTGCCAGAAATTCTTGCAGCTCCTTCAGTGTTGCTGTATGTCTCTTGGCAGCCTCCCTGACTAGTTTTTGTCTTGTCTTTTCATCAACTTTGGAGGGACGTCCAGTTCTTTGCAATGTCACCGTCATATGTTCTCCACTTTTTGATGACTGCCTTCACTGTGTTCTATGGTATATCCAATCCTGTGGAAATTTTCTGTACCCTTCTCCTGACTGATACCTTTCAACAATGAGATCCCATTGATGCTTTATAACCTCTCTGTGAACCATGGCTTTTGCTGTAGCAGGCAACTGAGTAAATGTCAGGAAAATCCTACTAGGACAGCAGAACTTTATTTGGGGTTAATCAGAGTCTCTTTAATTGATGGCAGCTGTATACCTAAAGAAGACTGAATGCTGTAATTAAAGCAAAAGGTGCTTCAACAAAGTATTAGTTTATGGGTGTGCACACTTATGCTACCAACTTATTGTATGTTTTTTATTTTTTCCCTAACAGATTTGTTTGTTTTTCCATTTAATTGTACAAGTTATAGGTCACATTAAAGGTAGGAAAAGTTTTGAACTGATTTATTGTGGCCTCATTTTTTTATATCCCAAAAACCTAGCATTTTAACAGGGTGTGTATGCTTTTTATATCAACTGTGTGTGTGTGTATATATACATATATATATATATATATATATATATATATATATATATATATATATATATATATATATATATATATATATATATATATATGGAAGTTTCTATGTTCACTGTGAGAGAGGGAGCTTTGAGCAGCCTATCTGTTCCTGGAGGAGTGGTTACAGCCCAGTAATTAGTAGTTTATTGGCCATTTTGGGCTAATTTCTATCTCTTTAATTTCCCTGCTATAAAACCTGCATTTGCGCGGTTTTGCACGCCAGGCAGCGCCGGTTAGCTAGGGTAGAACTATTCCCGGCTCCACAAAGTCTACTCTTCAATTTTTCCTTTGGAACTAGACAAACTTTCAACTTAAGCACTCAAATCATTCACTTCTCAGCCCTGCACTTGCCTCATAGCAAGCACTAATAAACCTTAGCACTAGACCCCCCTATACTGTAGAGAAGAACAAGGCTCTCTATTCAACCTTACCAGCCAATCAGTAAAACAGTTCACTGTACCTATCCAGGCATTTGCAAAGGTCAGTTTCAGGTGTACTCTCCAGTCCAACTGGTGAATCTGGGCATTTTGAGGCAATGTTACAATTGCCTCATGTACACAGACAACCCTCTCCTTCTACCAAACACTAATACATGCAAGAGATGCAATTATACATCCAAACTGGAGGCTAAGCTCTCTCATCCCAAGACTGGACCAGGCAGTCAAGAGGAGAAGGGAATTACTTGCATCACACCACCAGTCTCACATAGACCTATGAAACCAGCACTGGCAAAAAAACACACATAAATACACAAAAAACATACTCAGAGGCTCTAAATAAAAATCTGCAAAAGCAATGGAGACCTCCAAAGCAGACATCCAAGCAACCTCCACCCCTCAACACAAACCATGAAACACGTACTTCACAAAACCAGTGTGCCACACAATCACAGCCCTTAAGGCAAAATAACATATCCACACTAGTAATAGGTGACTCTATAGTCAGGCACACTGACATCCCACTCACTAGGCTGAACAAGCAGAAGGTTACTGTTAGCTGTCTGTCAGGTGCCAGGATCTGCCACATAACACAAGCACTCAGGTCACTCCAGAACAAGTACAAATATGACTCTGTCATTGTCCATGTTGGTGTGAATGACCTGAGCCGTACCTCCCTCCTCCCTGGACTACATGAAAAGAGACATGGAGGAGCTCTCTGATCACGTAGCCCAGGCTGGTATGACCCTGACACTGAGTAGCATCCTGCCCTCACCAAGAATGATACCACGGTATAGAGAAAAAATTATCAATTTCAACAATTGGCTAAGTTTCTGGTGGCATTCAAAGGGGATCCAGTGTCTGTCAGCCTGGGATGACATGCTCGACAAGCCACGCTGCTTTGCTAGAGATGGCTTGCACCTGTCACCCTTACGTTTTCGAATACTGGCCATGGCTCTTGCCACCCCCATAGTGCCTTTTTTTAGGCAAGGCTCAAAAGACAAACTCAACGCCGTAAATAGCACAAGTAACAAAAAAGTGAGGGTAATGCTGCTCAATGCCGGAAGTCTAAACCTCAAAATGCACGCACTCGAGGCACTCCTCAGTATGGAGAAAATTGATATATGTGCAGTAACATAAACCTGGTTTAAGGCTCCAGAGAGCACCCCAGCACTACCAGACTATAACTCATACCATACATTTTGGCCACAAAACTCGGACCGAAATCCAAAGGCGGGGGAGTCCATATTCATCAAGGATACCCACACCTCCAGGTTAGTGGCACAGCACGATGCTTCAGAGATCATCCACGTGCAACTAACAGCGGGCAAAACTGCAATTCACATTATAGCTTGCTACAGATCACCCACCATGTCCCAGGACCCCCACTCTGCATTCCTGGAAACACTGGGAAACATAAAGGTCCAACCAAACACCATGATATTGGGTGATTTTTATTATCCAAACATTAACTGGGAGAACTACTCAAGTACAAACTCCCTGACCCAACATTTCCTAGAATTTATAAACTCAAATGCCCTGGATCAACTGGTTAACACCCCCGCCAGAGGTGACAACATATCGGACCTGGTCATCACCAACATGGGCGACCGGTGTTCCACATCAGAGGTCAACCCCTCGCTGGTTAGATCTGACCATAAACTAATTACTCTGGATAGCCACCACCCCCAGTCAAAGAAACCACCGTGAAAAACTTTTCAAAAGCAAACTTCACATTACTTAAGACCGAGGTGAGAAGTTTCAAAGCCCACATGCTAAAGGATAATGCTGTCCAAGCTGCAAAATCCTTTACTAATGCACTCTACAGGCACCTACAAGAATGCATGGATCGTGCTATCCCAAACAAAACCAAGACTCAATCCTCCAAGAAAAGGAAACCAGTCTGGTGGGCCCATGCCATAAACAAGCTATACAATAGAAGGAGGAAACTCGTACAGAAAAGAGTAAAATACCAAGAAGGGAAGACATCCCTAATCAGTATCAGCAAGAAACTAAGTTCCCTCATAAATTCATCCAAGGCTAGCTTCGAAAGAAAAATTGCCATGGACTCCAAAGATAACCACAAGGCATTCCTTAGCTATGTCAAGACTCTAAGTGGCACTGCTCAGATCTGCTCGGAGTTAGTGCAGAATGGCATAAAATACACTGAACCGACCAATGTAGCCAACATCCTGGTAGACAGGTTTTAGTGCAAACTTCACCCCCTCTCACCACCAAAAGGGCCCATAACTATACCAGAAGAATGTAGTGTCCATGAAATCACAGACACTCAAGTTAAAACAGCCCTCTCCAAAGCCAAGAACACAGCATCAATGGGACTGGACGGTGTCCCAGGCTGCATCCTACATGAGCTCAAAGATGAACTAACCCCTCACCTAAACACACTGTATAAACTCAGCCTCTCCACAGGCTATGTGCCCACAGAGTGGCACACAGCAACGGTTATTCCACTCCACAAAGGTGGAGCCATAATGGACCCTGGGAACTATTGCCCTATAAGCCTGACTAGCTTGGTCTGCAAAGCTATGGAGTGCATCATCATGGATCTCATTAACAGAGACATTGGAAACCTCCAAACACTGGACCCATTCCAGTTCGGCTTTGTTAAGGGCAGATCATGCCTCCTAACCCTGGTGGACTTCTTTGAGACAGTTACCAGGGCTATAGATGAGTGAAAGGTGGTACACACAGCCTACCTAGACCTCACAAAGGCCTTCAACACCATTCCCCACTCAGGTATTATAGATAAGTTCACCAGCTTGAACATAAACCCCTACATCTTGAGATGGGTTGCCAGTTGGCTAGGTATGACTCTAAACTGGTTACAAGTGGCATTCCCCAGGGCTTAGACTTAGGATCCCCTCCTCTTCGGCATATACTTCTCAGAGGTACAGGCAAGCACAGGAGGACTATGGCTCACCAAGTTCTCAAACGACTGCAAACTAGGGGCTATAATTGACTCTCCGGCTGACAGAGACATTCTCCAAAAGGGTCTCACTGAGACAGATACCTGGCTTCAAAACCATGGTCTCATGCTAAATGCCAAAAAGTGCATAGTCATCCCCTTTGGAAAAAATAAAGTACCCACAAACTACCACATAGGTGGTAGCCCCCTAAATACAGAAGATGTAGTAAGGGATCTGGGGACCCAAGTAGATAGTAAACTCTCCTTTGATAATCACATTGCCAAAGTGGTTAGCAAATCCTTCTATGTGGCACACCTAATCACAAAAGGGTTTGCATCCAGATCAAAAGAGGTCATTGGGCCCCTCTATGTATCACTCATCAGACCCATCATAGAGTTCAATGCCCCATTTGGGTTGTACCTTACAAGGCACCTGCAACAACTGGAAAGACCACAGAAGTTCCTCATCAAGAGGATCACTGGCCTCAAGCAGATGCCCTATGCAGCTCAACTGAAGAAACTCCAGCTGTACTCGGTTGCATACCACCTACTCAGAGGTGATCTCTGTCTGACATACAAGGCCATGTCCAGCCCAGAACTGATGGATATGCTCCACCTAAAAAAAAACATATCCCCTAAAGCCACAAGCTCCAGGGATCTAAACCTCACCACAACAATAAATAGGATGTGCTGGAGGGATAGATTCCTGTCTCAGAGACTTCCCATGCTCTGGAACAACATTCCAGTCTACATTAGGCAGAGCTCCTCGCTAACCCTCTTCAAGAGAAACTTTGATGAGTGGATGGGAAACAGAACTTTTA
>NC_056728.1:1288813054-1288850554 GCF_019279795.1 Protopterus annectens
CAAAAAGGGGCCAGGTGATGTTCCTGGTATTAGGACAGTGGTCTGCAGCAGGCTATCTATCATGAGGCAGTTTTAGCCATTGGTATTTGACCATGGCTATTCCATGCTGCTTCTTGTTGTGGTACCAACATGGGGTGTGGTTATCCTTGCCATTTCTTGCTAGCCACCCACCTTTGTAGCTTGTTCCATGTTTTGCGGCTGTACAGCACAGTATGAGGTGTGACCTGGTAGTGCTAGGGTGCTGCTGTGAGCCTTGCCCAGTTCTCTATTACAGGACTGGTATCTACATTCTCCTTACTGTGTGCATTTACACTGCACACATCTTGCTGTTTGTACATCTGTCATGGGGTAGTGTTACATCTAGGTTCCTATCCCTTGTAGAACCTATGAGGTTGGGTGTGTGTTTTGCAACTTACCTATTCAGGGCATGTTGTGGGTACTGACAGCCTTTGCCAGTATCCATGGGGCATGGCATGCTAGGTGCATGCCACCCCTAGCAGGTGGTGCATCATGTCAGACTCTGCATATCTTCCCAGCCTGTGACACATTGGCTCCCCTTTGACTGACTGCATTACTTCAGCCGATTATTGTACTTGATCTTCTTGTCTACATAGTGTGGCATCATGCTTGGTGGGGTGAGATGTTAGGCAGGGTCTTCATGTTTGCATATACTAGATGTTGTTACATTGCTTGACACATGGCAATCATGCCTCAGGTGGTGCTGCAGGGCTGCCTCTGTCGGATGCACATACTACACTCCCTGTACATGTTTGAGAGCAGGTTGTGTCATGTTAGACATCCCTGTTACTATATGAGTGAGTCAGAGAGGGGTATCATTCCCAGGGTTCCTACTGTGCCAGTGTATGTGCTATGTGTTGCCTCTTTGCCAAGGCCAGGGCATACTGGGCACGCCTCCTTCTGCCTACTGGGGCAAGCTCAGGTTGTTCCTCCTCCGAGTCATGCTCTGCCTGTGATGGCCTTGGCAATGGTGGGGGGCTGTTTGGCCCGGTCCTATGCTGGTTCTGCTGCAGCTGTTTTCGCAAGATCATATTATGTAGCATAGCACATACCATGACAATTTGGGTACATGTAGTTGGTGTGTACTGCAAGGCTCCACCAGATGTGTCCAGACACCGGAACCGTGACTTGAGCAGCCCAAAGACACGCTCTATTACATTACGTGTTTGTGCATGTGCCTCATTATGGCGTTCCTGTTCAGGTGTATGTGCGTTTCTGATGGGTGTCATCAGCCACGGCTACAGTGCATAACCTGCATCCCCCACTAGGTGTCCATGTGGGATGTCCCCATTGGCAAATGTCTGGTACAGCTGCGTCAAATGCCAGATGTGGAAATCGTGATAACTCCCAGGGCAGCCAGCACACACATTCATTATTATGCCCTGGGCATCACACATGACCTGGCAGTTGATGGAGGGGAAGCCCTTGCGGTTTATGTAGGCCCTACCCCGCTCACCTGCTGGTGCTTTGATGCGTATGTGCGTGCAGTCTATAGCACCCAGTAGCTCAGGGTATTCCGCTATTTGCTGGAAGAGATGCATATTGCTGGCCAATACCTCACGGGCATTGGGGAAATATACATGATCACCGACATGTGCTGACATGGCATCCAGGAACTGGTGTAGTACCCTGGAGGCTGATGCCTGTGATATCCCCATCATATCGCCAGTTGGTCTCTGGAAGGTACCTGTTGCTAGTATTCTTAGGCCAACACATACCTTGGTTTCCACTGGGATGGGTTCCCCTCTGTTGGTTCTGTGTGTGAGGCGTGGCCTGCACAGCTCAACAATCTGCTGCAGGAGCTCTCTGTCCACTCTATAGCACTCTACTATCTCCAGCTCATGTAACCCATGGTAGGTGACCCTGGGCCTGTACACTCTTCTCCGTCTCCTCACTGTGGGTTGTCTGGCACCATCTGCATTGTCACCACCCTCAGCAAGTCACCTATGTCTCATTATGACAGCTATGGCAGCCCCTAGCATTTCTGCTCTGAGTTCAGCTTTTTCAGTTTTCACTTCTATTAGCTTACTCCTGTCTTGCAGTGTCTCTTAATGAAAACATCCTGCACTACTGTTTGCAGAGTTTTAAGTGCTGGGCTGGGCTACTATTCTGCCTGTGTAATTGCCTGCTTCTAATTATTTTCACCTGCTAGCTTCAGCAGTTATCCCTGCTAGCTTCCTATTAATTCTGTTGCTTCCTTTTTCCTTTCTGTTTCCTCAGGGGGGAGTAACTTGCATACTATCTGAAACACGCTCACAGTGGCTTACACGCGCGCACACGTGCTTCCACGGTTAAGAATCTACTTATTCATGTTTAGACGCGCGTACACCCGCGCAAACACCGTTACACGTCTGCCAACAGCCTCCAACATACTCAGACTGCCTTACACGCGTGCACGCCCGCGCAAACAGTGTTAAACATCTCCCAACACGCTCCCACATGCTCACACTGCCTTACACGTGCGCACACTGCCTTACTCGCGCTTCATTGCGCACACATGTGCGCATGCACGGCCAGCAAGAAACTTTGGTGTAGGTAACAGTGTTCACCTTCCATTTCTTGTCTTTCCATGACTTATCTAGTGGCACACCTCTTTCCATGATCTGTGCCTGTCATCTATCATGTTACACTGGCCTCCAATGAACTGCGTTTCTTTCTACCATTCCCCCCTGTGATGTCACCTATCTCCTACTCTATTCCTCCCCCTTTTGTATCTCTTACACTACTCAGACCGTGCTCATTTGGTATGTGACTGTGAGATTCAGTATCCTAACCCTCATTTACATGAGATTGCCTACTAATGCTTAGTTACATGTCTTGGACTCAGCTTCCCCCCTTAGCAACCACTACACAGTGGCCATGTTGGTTTTGGTCTGTTGGTCCCTGCATTGTCATTCCATGTATTGCATGAAACCCACATTTGTGGGTTTATAACCTTCTTTTTTATGTTTTTATACAGCGCAGCCCGTTTGCGTGGGGCTGCACTGGGTTTAAACATTGACGATTGCCGAAAAAAAAAACATATTTTTAATATTTTTGCATCGGGTTATCCTGCCAGTGGCCACATATTTGGCCATTGGCATGCTGCCTGCATCATATGCAACCTTTTTTTGGAGCTGACATTGCTCCGTTGTGGATTTTGCAGAAATGTACTCAGTTGTCAACTGAGTACATTTCTGCAGCTAAAACATCTCCTACACGGACTGGTTTCTGCTTCGTGGATCGCTAATATACCTCATTTGCATACCTTTCAGATGCAAGTGAGGTATTTAGCATGTCCACGCCCAGTCCGTGTAAGAGACGTTTTAGCTGGTCTCTTACACGGAGTTTAGGGCTGTTCCTGGATAGCGAGGCTTGCATGGAGTGTTGCACGTCTCTTACACTCCGTGCAAGCCTTCGTGAATCCGGCCCCATGGAAATTCCCCCCTGGTCTTCCATTACAAATGGACACCTACCCACTTAGACTTTCCTTTTAGTCAAATGTCAGTAAACAAATTTCATGCTTGACCCTGTTCTTGCCAGTGTTGCCTCTGCCTACACCCCACTAATATACAATAGTATACTCTATGATGATATACTATACTATAACATAATATACAGCTTGTGATTGCAACATTGTAAATGAAAAACAAGGCAAAATTGCACCCAGAAAAGGAAATCTGTGTAAACCAGCCTTACATGGTTACCCATCCTGTCATACATTCAGACCCCAAACTGTGGGCAGTAAAGCCAAAGGAGGTGGAGTTTCAATATGCATTAAAGAAATACACACTTCCAGGCTGGTCAAACAGTATGACGCACAGCAGACACTCCAGGTGCAGTTAACCATTAACAAGACCCCTATTCAAATCATAGCTAGCTACGGGCCCCCAAATTAGACTCAAGATGCCCAATCCACCTATTTGGACTTGTTCAAATCTATCAAGATTCAACCCTTTACCCTGATCCTGGGTGACTAACTTCACAAACATAGACTGGAAGAACTACTCAATGCCCAGAGATTCCTTGATTTTGTCAATGCAAATGCCTTGAAACAGCTAGTCAATTCCCCACAAGGGGTGATAATATCTTGGACTTGGTATTAACCAACATGAGTAACCACTGCAGCATCCCTAAAGTATCATCCTCCCTGGTAAGTTCCAACCACAAAGTGGTCACTTTCAAAGTCACCATCTCCCTCCAACCCCCCTCTAGTTAGGATCAGATATAAAAACTTCTCCAAAACTGATTACAGTCTCCTGAGGGATGGTATCAACAGCTTCACAGCCCCCTCCCCCTCTGTAGGCACTGGCACCAATATCCAAAACTACACCAAAGCAGTGTATGAGCATTTATATAGATGCATGGAATCAGGAATACCCGACAGGACTAAATCATCCTCCACAAGGAAGAGTAAACCTGTCTGGTGGACACCTGCAATAAATAAACTCTATAACAAAAGGAAAAAAATTGCCTCATTGACAGAGTAGGAGCAGGTGCCCAATTGGAAGCAATGTCTCCTTAGCCTGAACAAGCAAAAAAGAGCACTAGTGAAATCCTCCAAAGCAAACTTTGAGTTCAAATTGCCCACAATGTGGCCTTCTTTACATATGTCCACAACCTCAAAGGAAGTACCCAGATTTGTTTAGACACCACATATACAAATGCTGTAGATATAGCAAACTTGCTGGCTGACAGATTCAGTGAAAACTTTACCCCCCCCCCCCATCACTAAATCAGATCATCCTCAGTACTTGCCTCCTTCCTATATCTTATTTCTTCTTATAACTTCTTATATCTACTAGCAAATCCAACAATATGGCAGGCAAATCCTTGTTCTCAAACACAACAGGCAAAGCCTGGAACTCTCTTCCTGACAACCTCACTGCAGCTCTTCTTTTCCCTGTTTCAATCCCAACTCAGAACTCACCTCAAAACTCACTGGCTCTACCCATGTACTAACCCTGACTAGTTTTCAGTGTCCCACTAGTACTCTCTGCTCTCCTTCAAACAAATCTTACACTAAATATTTTCTGTTCTCACATAATTTGTACTCCCTTAGTCTGTATTTAATTTCTAATTGTTGCTTCTGTAAGAACATGCTAATAATATTATGATACTTATTTTATTTTATTTTCTCAATTTAACTACTAAATTTGTAAAGACTGATTTTAATGTCTGTATTTGGAGCTTTTCTCCCCGGGCCTCTGCTGAAAATGGACTTATATCCAGCTGGGCCAGCCCGGTAAACAAATGTAAATTAATAAAATAAAAATCCTTCCTCCTAGGAAACAGGTCATCATTGCGCTCTCAAAGGCAAAAAATACAGCCTCCATGAGATCCGATAACATCCCAAGCTGCATCCTTTATAAACTCAGGCAGGAACTTGCAGCACCATTAGGTACCCTATGCAACCAAAGCCTGAGTACTGTCTTCATCCCAGCTGAGTGGAAGACAGCCACTGTCATCCCTTCACACAAATATGGAGCATCCACTGATCTGGGAAATTATAGACCCATCAGCCTAACTAGTCTCATCTGCAAGACCATGGAACAGATCACTGAACTCATTAACAAGGACACAGGCAACCTCCAAACACTTCACCCCACACAGTTTGTCTTTTTCAAGGGGAGGTCATGTCTGCTAAATTTGGTCAACTTCTTTGAGATAGTCACCAAAGCCATGGAGGTCAACTTCTTTTAGATAGTCACCAAAGCTATGGACGAGGGGAACAAGGGCACCGGAAACTGTTGAAGACTGGGGGGGGGGGTGCGGAGGGTGAGAGGGGCACTTAAGTTATAAAAAATTGCCCTTTTTGGATCACTATTTACTACCACAACATATGTTCACCTGGAGGACATTTTAAGCTTAGCCAGTTCCCTTTTGGTGCTTGAATTAACATTTTCCTGATAATTGTATATTAGACCTAGTGAGAATAACTGATCATACCATAGATAATTTGAGGGGGCCCATGTAAGGGATGCAGCATTTTTGGAACTGCCTCTATCCATTAGTCTGGAGGACATTTTATATTACCCATCCTTAGATCCAGGTTGCATTTGAATATGAACAGATGAGCTTTGTTTTATTTTTATGGATAGTCTGTTCTGGATCAGTGGTAGTCTCTGATATATATCCATCTCTCCACAACATTCAGTTTAGATACTTGAACTGAGTATTTATGATGCCATTTGATTTGCTGTTCAGTAGGTCCATCTGTATTAGGTTGGAGGATGTCTTGTATGCTAGACATGTCACCTCTAAGCACTCTGTAGGATACCGAGTATAGCAATAAATCTTTGAGGTGGTCCATGCAAGACCTATTGTTTAGGACTTGTATACTTTTAGTAAGGTACCTCTCAAGGTATTCCAACTGTTGCATGGGGTTGGACAGATACATGCTAAAGTGGGCATTATACAAAATAATTGACCTAATGATGATCTTTGTAAAGGGGGACAACATCTCTAAATCTAGTCACAATCAGTTCTTTATGAGCTGTGCAGTATAGAAAGGCTTTCTTATAACTCTGGACACTTGTTGGTCAAAAGTTAGGTCACTGTACACACAGGTTCCCAAATGCCAAACAACTGGGTCAGTTCTCAGAGGGCATTGTCATGATTTTGATACCAGTTATTATTTGGGACAAACCTTCCTGCATGATGGTTAAGTCAAGGTAATGTGGTGTGAACTGTTTTATCTTTATCCATTGCTTTGGTGACAAGAGTAAAACTTAAACATTTGCCCATGATTTTGAGCATTTCACACTTTCCTCTGGGCTGTTTTCAAACACATATTTAGGGTCACGCATGCATGTATGCATGCTTTGATTCACCTTCCTGATTGTATTAAATTATATTCCTTGTATAATACAGCACCAGTTGCTAGAATGTGTTTTAAATGTGTTGTTTTGAAAAGTCTTCTAGTAAGCAATGAAACAAAATGTATGACCCAATAATGACAAAAATACCCATTTCAGAAAATGTCAGCCATAAAAGGCCACTCAGACTTCTGTCACTACAATCCACCGATATCAGTAAAAATGCAAACTTTCTGCAGAAGTCAGTCATCTAAATAATTCCATACTAAAGGGATCTCAAACTAATAAAGAGGTTGCTGCTAGGAAACAACTGTATACTTCATTGTTTCAACTACAAATAAAGTGGCTGTTGCCCTTGAAGAATAAATTACCTATGTTACATTAAAAAAATAAGCTAGTAATATTGCAATAGGTAACGGATGGCAAACTGATAACAGGTTCATAGTTACTGGGTAAATCCTCCAAAGGAGGCCATTCATAGGACTGCAGCATCCACTCTCTTTAAATTATAACACAGTACAGTATCAGCAATCCATCTGCATACTGTGGGAGTAGAACCCACAGCCTTCTGCACTGAAAATAAGGCTACTACCTATTGTGCTACTAACAATACAAACAGTCTTTGAATAAGCAGCACTAAACTTATCTTCTCCTGATGCTCTCAGCTCCTTGTAAATTTTGTTTATGTATTTAATAGGTTCATAGGTTCATACTAGGCTATCTGCCCTAGGGCATTTATAAGCATAGCCAGAATGTGTTTGGCTTTCGCCACCCATTTTAAATGAATTTTGCTATGCCCTTTTTCGAGGTTAGTATACTCTGCCTCTGTCTAACAGTGACACAGAAGAGATACCCGGGGTAAACCTACAATCTCCCATCCACTCATCAAGATTCCTCTTGAAGAGAGTCAATGAGGGACTCTGCCTAACCTGGACTGGTATTTTATTCCAGAGTGAAGGGAGCCTCTGGGTTATGAATATGTCCCTCCAGCATGTCCTATTTATTTCAGTGCTGAGGTTCAAGTCTCTCGAGCGCGTAGCTCGATGGGATTTGGATTTTCTGAGGTGCAGCATGTCCATTAATTCCAGGTTGGACATGGCTTTATATGTCAGGCACAGATTGCCTCTGAGCAGGTGGTATGCCACTGAGTAGAGCTGGAGCTTCTTTAACCGGGCAGCATATGGCGTCTGTTTGAGCCCTTTAATCCTCTTGGTGAGGTACTTTTGGGGTCTTTCCAATTGCTGCAGGTGTCTGGTAAGGTACATCCCAAAAGGGGCATTGTACTCAATTGTGGGCCTGATGAGGGATGAGTAAAGAGGCACGATGACCTCCCCTGATCAAGATGTGAATCCCTTCATGATTAGGTGGGCTATATAAAATGTTTTTCTAACCACTTTGGCCACGTGGTTGTCAAATGAGAGATTGCTATCAACATGGGTACCCAGGTCCCTAATTACTTCTTCTGTACTTAATGGATTACCACCTATGTGGTAATTTGTGGGCACTTTGTTTTTGCCAAAGGGGATGACTATACACTTTTTGGCGTTTATCTTGAGGCCATGGCTCTGGCACCAGTTGTCTGTTTCTATGAGGCCCTTTTGTAGGATGTTTGTGTCGGCTGGAGAGTCAATTATGGCACCCAGTTTGCAGTCATCTGCGAACTTGGTCAGCCACAGTCCTTCCATGTTAGCCTGTACCTCCGAGAAATATATACCGAACAAGAGAGGTCCCAGGACTGAGCCTTGTGGGATGCCACTTGTAACTGGTTTGGAGTCTGACATGGCTCCAGCAATTCTAACCATGTGGGTTCTGTCCTTGAGCCAGTTTGCAACCCATCTAGTGACATAGGGGTTTATATTTAAGCTGGTGAGCTTATCTATAATGCCCGAGTGGGGTATTGTATCGAAGGCTTTTGCAAGGTCCAGGTAGGCTGTGTGGACCACCTTCCCCTCATCAATGGCCTTGGTGACTGTTTCAAAGAAATCGACCAGGTTTAAGAGGCAGGATCTGCCCTTAACAAAGCCGAACTGGGGAGGATCCAGTGTCTGTAGGTCCCCAATATCTTTATTTATGAGGTCCATGATGATCCTTTCCATAGCTTTGCAGACCAAGCTAGTCAGGCTTATGGGGTGATAGTTTCCAGGATCCGTTGAGGCACCACCTTTGTGGAGAGGGACCACTGTTGCTGTGCGCCACTCTTTGGGTACATATCCTGTAGTAAGGCTGAGATTGAACAGTAGTTTTATGTTTGGGTTTAGTTCTTCTTGGAGTTCATGTAGGATGCAGCCCAGGACACCGTCTGGTCCCATTGATGCTGTGTTTTTTGCTTTGGAGAGGGCGGCTCTTACCTGAGCATCTGAGATGTCAGGGGGACAGCACTCTGCTGGGATAGATATTTGCCCTTTTGATGGGGAAGGGGGGGGAGTTTGCGCTGAACCTGTCAGCTAGGATGTTGGCAATGTCTGTGGGTTCGGTGTATTTTTTGTCATTTTGGACTAATTCTGAGCATATCTGGGAATTCCCACCCAGGTTCCTAACATAACTAAAGAAAGCCGTGTGGTTATCCTTAGTGTCCTGTGCAATTTTTCTCTCGAAGCTGGCCTTAGACGATTTTATGAGTGCCTGTAGTTTTTTGCTAATACTGATCAGAGATGCCTTCCCTTTTTGGGATTTTGGTCTATCATGTAGTAGCTTCCTCCTTCTATTGTATAGTTTGTTTATGGCTGGGGTCCACCAGACAGGACGCCTAACCTTGGAGGATTGGGTCTTGGTTTTATTTGGGATTGCATGATCCATGCATTCCTGAAGGTGTTCATAGAATGCGTTTATAAATTATTCTGCGGTCTGGGCCGTATTTTCCACAGGCCCGGGGGCTTTGAAGGATTTCACCACAGTTTTGAGGAGTGTGAAATTTGCTTTAGAGAAGTTTTTCACTGTGGTTTTCTGGGCAGGGGCTGGGGTCAGGATGTGAATATCTAGTGAGATTAGTTTATGGTCTGATCTTACCAGTGAGGGATACACTTCTGGTCTGGAGCATAGAGTCCCCATGTTGGTGATGATCAGGTCCAGTACATTTTCCCCTCTTGTGGGAGTGGCAACAAGTTGTTCCATAGCATTTGAGTTTATAAATTCCAGGAACCTTTGGGCTAGGGTGTTGGAGCTAGAGTAATGCTCACAGTCTATGTTAGGGTAGTTGAAGTCGCCCAATATAATGGTGTTTGGAGAGACCTTCATATTTTCCAGTGTTCTCAGGAAGGCCGAGTGGGGTTCCTGGGTTTGGGAGGGTGGTCTGTAGCAGGCTATAAACTGGAAGGCAGTTTTACCCACTGTTAGTTGCACATGGATAGTCTCTGATGCTTCGTGCTGTGCCACCAACCTGGAGGTGTGGGTATCTTTGACGAATATTGATACTCCCCCTCCTTTTGTGGTTCGGTCCAAATTTTGGGGCCGAAAAACATGTAGTGCTGGGGTGCTCTCGGGAGCCTTGAACCAGGTTTCTGTTACTGCACAGATATCGATGTTCTCCATGCTAAGGAGAGTTTCGAGTGCGTGCATCTTGAGGTTTAGACTTCTGGCATTGAGTAGCATTACTCTCAGTTTCTTATCCCTTGCGATACCTATGGAGGTGGGTTTGTCTTTTGAGCCTTGCCTAAAAAAGGCACTATGGGGGTGGCAAGAGCCTTTGCCAATATCCGAAAGCCCAGGGGTGACAGGTGCAAGCCGTCCCTAGTGAAGCATCGTGGCTTGTCAAGCATGTCATCCCAGGCAGACAGGCATTGGATCCCCTTTGAATGACACCAATACTTAAGCCAATTGTTGAAATTGATCATCTTGTCTTCATATCATTCTTGAGGGTAAGATGCTACTCAAGGTCAGGGTCATACTGGCCTGGGCTACATGCTCAGAGAGCTCCTCCATGTCTCTTTTCATGTAGTCCAGGGAGGTGCGTCTCAGGTCATTCACACCAGCATGGACGATGACTGAGTCATATTTGTACTTACCTTGGAGTGACCTGAGTGCTTGTGTTATGTGGCAGATCCTAGTGCCTGACAGGCAGCTCACCGTGACCTTCTCCTTGTTCAGCCTGGTGAGCAGGACATCAGTGTGCCTGACGATAGAGTCACCTATTACAAGTGTATCAGGTGTGTTGTTTAGCCTTAAGGGCTGTGACTGTTCGGCACACTGGCTTTGTGAGCTATGTGTTGCACGTGTTTTGTTTTAGGGTAGCGGTTGCTTGGGTGTCTGCTTTGGAGGTCTCTGCTGCTTAGGAAGATTTTTATTTAGAGCCTCCGAGTATGTTTTTGTGTGTTTATGTGTTTGATTTGCTGTCGTGGTAGGTCTTTGTGAGACTGGAATTGTAGTGAGTGTGGTTTCCTTCTCCTCCTGACTGGTTATGATAGTACTGAGTTGAGAGAGCTTATCCTCCAGTTTGGCTATATGGTTGCATCTCTCACATGTGTTGGAATTTATTTGTTTACTGGGAAAGTCCAACTTGGAACAAAAAAATTTCAGCAAAGGCCCACTGAGAAATGCTGCAGATGCATGTCTTTGTAAGATGGGAGAAAACCCACACAAACACAGGGAAGACATACAGACACCACCCTAGCCACGAATCAAACCAGAGAACCTCTTGCAGTGAGGTAACAACACTACCACTGCACCATCCACTTGACACAACTAAATCTCTCAATTTCACAGTAGAAGAAATGTGGAAAAAGCCAAAAATGATTTGGGGGGGCAAAGGCCAAAAACCAGGGACACATTTTAAACATTGCTTGTATAATCTTATAAAGTTGCTGAAAAGTGTTGTGTTACCAGTGTTTCCAATTCTGTTCTCACTGATTTGCCACAAAACCACAAATTTTAAGGGGAACAGACCAAAAGTATGAACCAAATATTCTGTGAAATGTAGGACAGCTGAGCGATATGGACTCAGTTCCTGTGGTGGTGAGGGTAGAAAATGCAGGCCCTTTTATTGAAGGTTCAGGGTTTGAACCTGGTTAATTGTAACCACCAGTTATAAGTAACTGGGGCATTTCACACACACACACCACTTAACGTAAAATGGAGCTTGCTTTCTAACTGAAAGCAAGCTCCGTTTTCTTTTCTAACTGAAAGCAAGCTCCGTTTTACTTTTCTAACTGAGTTTCAGTTAGAAAAGTAAAACAGACCTTGCTTTCAGATAAAAAAGTAAAACAGAGCTTCCGTAGATGCTTCAGTTAAGTTAAAAAAACTAAACGCGTGCAGTACACATGAGTACTCTGTTGGGTCCTAAAACTCCTGCAGTTGTAAAAGTGGAAGGGCGCTCCACCCCCTCGCTCTATGGTTCCGGCGCCCACAGAGGGAAAGACTGTGCACACTGCCTACCTTGACCTGGCCAAAGCCTTTGACACTATTCCCCACTCAAGCATAATAGATAAACTCTCTCAACTAGGCATCAATCCATATGTTACCAGATGGGTAGAAAACTGGCTCACTGATAGAACACACATAGTCAAAATAGGGGAAGCCACCTCAACCAGTAGACTTGTAACAAGCGGCATACCCCATGGTTCGGTCTTGGGGCCTCTTATTTGTGATATGCTTTTCTGATGTGCTGGCCAAAACCAGTGGGCTATGGTTGACCACATTTGCAGAGTACCACAAGCTGGGTGCTGTCATCAATTCCCCTAGTTATGTGGACATCCTCTAATAGGGTCTCACTCAAACAAATGTCTAATGCCAGAAACATGGCCTGAAGCTGAACACCCAAAAATGCATCATCATCCCCTTTGGGGAAAGTGACGTCCCCACAAATTATCACATTAATAACTTCCGAAGCACTCAGTCATGAGGAATTTGGGCACCCAGGTTGATAACAACCTGACATTTGACCACCATGTTGCTTCCATGGTAAGGAAAGCCTTCTACATGGACCACCTCATAAGCAAGGTTATCTCATCCAGGAACAAGGAGGTCATACATCCCTGTATTCTTCCCTTATAAGGCCCATTATTGAGTACAACGCACCTTTCGGCATGCACCTTGCAAAGCACATGCAGCAGCTGGAGAGACCACAGAGGTTCCCCACCAGGAGAATCCAGGGCCTCAAACATCAACCATACACAGATAGACTAAAAGCCCTATCCCTCTACTCAATTTCAAACAGACTCCTCAGAGGTGACCTCTGCCTGGCATACAAGGCATGGACCACACCTTGATGGGACTGCTGCATATCTGCAAGTTAAGCACCACTCGAGTAACCCACATGTTTTGCCTCAACCTGGTCTGTAACATCAACAGGACATGTTGGCAGGACTGATTTGTCTCCCAGAGATTCCCTCATCTATAGAATAGACTCCCTCTCCACATCAAGCAGAGTACCTCTTTGCCCCTTTTTAAGCGCAACCTGGATAACTGGATGGGAAACAGAAAATATACCCCTGGGATTCCACCTATGTCCCTGCTGGAAAGTTGCATTGTGTGCTGATTTGTCTAAACATGGGCTAAACTCTTGGCTAGGCTTATAAGGGCCTCAGGGCCAGTAGCCTAGTAACCTCCTATGATCCCAAGAAATAAATGGACAACCACACCACAACAAAAAAATAAACTGAAAAACTACAAAAGCAATACTACTGGTCATTAACTATCCCTTATTTTGCCTCATATTACCATTCTCCTTATAAAATGTTTTGAATTTCTGGTAAACCATTGAAGATTACAATCATTCTGTGATGTCAGACAGAGTTTCATACTTGCTAGTCTTTAGGAAACCCATGTTTTTGAAATTCCAATTATTCTCCTACTAATGTGAATCAGAATAATATTTAAAAGTTATACCTGATTTTGGACTTGTAAAAACTCTGGTGGTCATGAGTCTAGTATAAACCTATGGACCTACTACTTATGCACAAAACATATCACAACAGTATGCTGTATGCATCATTCATACTTATTTATTCCTACAACATTTACTCCAAATTCAAGATTTGGCAGTAATCGACCAGTGTAGTACGTCGCAGGTAGTTTTGCACAGCTTTGGGTGTGCGGCAAGTGACTGGCATGCCGAATGGGTGGGGACAGCAAGGAAAACTGACAGGCATGCTAATTCGCATGCTATATTCATGCACGCAACGAACTCCATCCCTTTAGTAGTTACTAGTTGTTATCCTTTTTAAGGGGGGCGAGTCCCCCTGCACCCCCCACACCCCCCGCTGTCACTCTTAGAACATTACCGGTTGTCAGCTGTTTGTAGGACAGGAAATGGAGGCAAAAAACAAACTTAAAGTAAATAACAGTGAAAATAGCACGTCATGTAGGATTTCATTGACTGCCTTGGTATTACCCCTGATAGGTAACAGTCCCGATTTATTTATTTCACATTCCCTCCTTTTGCAAGTGTTTATTACTTGCCAGAATGGTAGCTCATTTATTCATGAGCTACTAATTATTCAGGAGGACTCTAACGCCTGAGGCATGTTCGGGGCGGGATTTGCTACTGTGCATCCTGCGAGGTACTACACTGGTTGATTACCGATTTGGCATAAATAGCAAAAGAAAATGTAAATATCAAACATAAAAAATACACTAACCTGTAGCATCTTTCAGTAGGCTTCTAAGCATGTACCATAATGTCTTACTGGAGCCATGTTTTTGTGGGAAGTGGACTGTTGTTTCAATTGAGCCAGCAGGAAAACCTACCTAATATCTAAGCAATAAAACATGGTCATAAACACTGTCACATACAGAACCAGGATATGAAGTCAGAACTCTGGTTTCATGACCCCTCCACAAAACTAGTTCTAAACTTATTGTCTCTGTCCACAAAAGGAAAACACAATAAATATTGTATAAGAAATACCTAAATAATAAGACACACTAAAACCATCAACAATTACATCTTCTCAGTTCAACTAAAATCCTACACAGTAAGGCAAAAAGAACATGGTAAACCTCCTAGAAAACCAGACTCCCAAGCAATAAATGAGAAAAATAGCTAGTTAGAAATGTAAATAACATCTCCATTAACACAAACACGTGCACACACACTGAAATTATTAAACTCAGAGTGCAGGAAAACCAGCAACCTGTAAAAAAGTAAGCCTATGATGCAAATCTTTACACTATATAAACTGCCTCCCACTAGAAGTTAGGACAAATAATCAACTGAATTTTTTTAAAGCTGCCACAAGACAGTCCCCAGGATTCACGAAGCCTCCGTGTAAGAGTTATAACTCTTACACAGAGGCTGCAGTTAAACGGAGTGATGTCAGCATGCTTTGCATATTCATGAGAGCATGCTGAATCACACCTAAGTCTAACACGGTCCATGTAAGACAGTAGGGGGCGTGTCCGTAGGCCGAGCCCTGCAAGCGGACACGCCCCCAGAAGTGTAAAAGTGCACAAAGTAAACACCCACAACAGAGTCCACGGAAATGTGAATAAACACAACACAACACATGCCCCCACAGACTATAAACATAAAAGATATATAAATGAACATGTTATATTTTTTTTAAATTGTAAAGATGTTTAACCGTGAGTGCGCTCGTTTGCGCGGGCGTGCCCGTAGCGCAGCTACAGTTAGCAGTCAGTGAGAAAGCATATAAGAACTAAATATGCAAAATAAACCAGGAAGCAATAGCGTAGCGGTAGAGATGTTGGCTGAAGAGCAGGCATTCATGGTTCGAGCCCCCACAACACCAATTTATTTTTGCAAAATAAGCAGGAAACAAGTCCCTGACAAATATGTACACATAAAACCACAATTCATGTAAAATGTAATGAAATAGCCCATTTATATTGCAGACATGTGAGGTAACAAAAGAAGAAAAAATGCCAGATGTGCACATAGCTGAGCTACAGTTTAACAGAGTGAGTGCATGTGCCCGTAGATGAGCAGTGGTCTAACTGGTGCAAAATGAGTGCCCATAGCTGAGCAGTGGTTTAACATGCTGAATCTATGTGCCCCTAGCTGAGCTGAGCGTAATATGCGTGCCGATAGCCAAATGAGGCTTAAACCAGCGTACCCCATTTGCGCGGAGCTGCGCACCTTGCAAACAAGCTAACCGACGGGCAACGTTGAGCAAGCCGTATCAAAACTGCCTTTACACAGACACACCCCTCAGCATGTCTAGACAGTCATGAAAAATAAAAAGCAATGGCCAGATTCGAACCCAGGATACTATACACCAAAGTCAAGGTACAGAACCACCAAGCCACGACAGCAGTACCTGTAAATGCAATAATAGCTAATATATAGGAATGAATACAAACTACAGCATGACAATGCAGGTTTACTGAAGTTGATACAATTCCAAAATGGCCAATCACAGATATGTGCGGGAAAAACGGACTATATAAGCCCCATAGGTGGGAATACACAGCATAAACGATTGTAGAACAGACCTGCAGGCAGAATGTCAGGAGTAGGAGAGGGTAGTCGCTTTTGAGCACAGAGGTGGGGTGTTGAGGAGTCCAGGTACATGGCCTGGCTCCTACTCCACAATCATGAGGCCCAACTCATGCAGGGCCAGGTCCTCTGGGGAGCATACAGGGCTGAGGCGTGGGACTGGTTGGCTCATGATCTCACCAGTGCCACACGGATTCCAAGGACTGGTGAGCAGGTTCGTCACCACCATGCGGACCTGAAGAGACGCAAGCAGGACTAACTGAACCTTTGGATCCAGGAGGCCTGGCAAACACCCAACGCCCCACCACTGAGTAAGTAACATTTAATTATGTATGTAAAAAATTAAACTAGCTGATATTATGGAGATGTGTATTCCAATATTGCTTCATTTATATTACAGCTGCAGGTGTCTGTTCTGCGAACTGCAGAGCCTATGGCGATAGGCTGGTGCGGTTGCGCCACCAGGCAGGTCAGTAATCCACTACCAGTAACTGTAAAGAAATCTAAAAGTATGACAGTCAGCAAAAGAGTGCAGTGTAGTCAGTAAGGAATAAAATCTGCAAGTAACAGTGTGAAAGTGTATGCAAGTATTGCTTGATTACAAGAGTTTTCAGCCTGTAAGTTTAACCTAAACATGAAACTGTCTGACATATATTCTGAAATAAAAATGCCCTGCCTGTAAGAAAATAGTACACAACCTGCAGCAGGCTGAAAAGTATAGCTGCAGAAGATGATGATATCACATGTGTGAAATATATCCCTGTGGAAATACTGAAACATGACAGAAGTGAGACTGCTGGAATGGATTGTAATAAGTACTGTTAAAACATGTCAATAAAGCCTAGAAGTACCATCCTGAATAGTAAAATGAAAGCAAGTGAGAGAGTGTGAGAAAGTGCCATGAATCCAGCAATACAGTAGTAATAACCCCTGAATAAAGTATACTGCAGTCAAGACAGAATGAAATGCATGTGATATTCCAAACCAAACAGCAAAATCTGTTCAAAGTGTTGCTGCATCTGGAATGTGTATCCCAAAATCAGCATATGTTGCTCTCAGTCTGCAATATGCAGATAGGATGTTTGTCTGATATACCAAACATCCACACTTGTCTACAGCTATATAAAGCAAATGTAGCCCTGATGTAGCTGAACAAAGCTAGATATGAATGTGTATGAAGAACCATAAAATGTATAGTGATGTTGCATTAACAGTCCTATCACCAAGTTGAAATAGTTATCATATAGGAAACTGTAGTTAGAACAGTAGTGTTTATATAACTGTAGCTATTAGAAATGTACAGCATATGTATTGTTATTCGAAGGTGTTAATATTACTTTCTTCACCCCACCCTATAACTACATATAACCCATTCCACGTGAAAATGGTATGTGCAATCACAATTAACACCCCTGGACGTTTGTCCTGTTGGGTCATATATATTTGCATGTCTGTTGATGCATCTGCCCTGTTCATACATCCACACCTGATGGCCTGTTGCCATCAATTAACCCTGCATGTTGTTGGACTGTGTATTTCTGTTCAAATTATGCATGTGTTATGCACGCTGTTCAATGGTGTGAATATCTGGGTGTTTGGTTAATGGGAATACTAATGCATGCTGTTACAACTAATTGTGAATGGTATTATATGTTACTAACCCAAACTGTCATGACATAATGCAAAACATAGTACGACAGAGAAGGCGGGTTCCAGCGGACCCACCTCTCCCACCTCAGCTGGCGAGTGCACCTGGCACTAGTGCCGAGTCCGGACCCTCCTCCAGTGGCCCTGTGCCACCTGTGGGTGGAAGCGCTACAGGGGATGGGGCTCGCCCCCCCTCTGCAAGTGTGGCCGGAGGAGATCCACCACTCACCCTCCATAGCGTCCGGACTGTGGTGCGTAGTGAGATTCGGGACTCTGTCCTTGAGCCCCTACACCAGCTCGAGGCATGGGTGGCGCAACTAACGGGCATGCCTGTTGCCCCACCTACACAGCCCCCAGCACAGCCCCGTCCTGGGCAGTGAAGGAACAGTGGCAACTGCCTATGGGTGGGGATATCAGTTCCACTGTTGCCAGCTGTGGGCTCATGGGCTCTGGATATCCAAACCTCCATCCCCGTCAATTGTGTAACCCCCCCACACATGTCATACACTGCCCCTGTATGCGTCTTGTTTGTCTTGTCTGTTTACCTACCCAACCTACCTCCCCAGCTGTACCGACTACCTTCACCTGACATACCACTCTCACCTGAAAAAAAAAAAAAGGGCACTCTGTACCCACAAAAATTATGCCCCATACATAGCTGCCCATTCCGCACACATGTCTACTGGACATGGAACCTATCAATTCCAATTGGCTGTACAACAAGTATTATTGTTGTCCTGACACCTCTCTCAGGGGTGGAAGGTTTCAAATGTCACACCAAATTACATACATATGCACAGCTGTTGCTGATGAAGAAATGGGCAGCTATGGGCCTTACCTACATCCCTCCTGCACATCCCAAGCTTGTTTCCCTACTGTCTTACCCTCTTTGTGACCCCTTTTTCACCACTTTCCTGTCTCCCCATTTTCTTTTCTTTCAAAGAAAATAGCGGGTGCGCAAGAGTAAGCACGTTTAAGTGGTTGTAATCGGGTGTGCGCTTGTGTGCGTGGAGCTAACCGCCAGTGCGCATGCGTGAGCTCCATGCAAACCAGCGCTAGCCCGGTTACAACTGCTTAAAAGTGCCTTAGTCACTTTGATTGACAGGTCCTGTACTCAGTTCAAAAGCAAAATAAAATCCCACTTTGAGTCCCGAACCCAGGACCTTGGCAACTGTAGTCTGCATGACTTACCACTAAGCCATGAGTCTCATACAAGAGCATTGTGCTAAAGTAAATATATCATGTAACAGTAGGAATGAATGTAAAGGGAATATAGATGTGTAGTACACAAAGCATGACATTTAGAATTACTATCAAAACTAGTGGATTTCCATAATAGTAGTGTGCGAACAGAAACAGCCATGCTAGTTGGAAGCTAGTAGGTAATAATGTCACTATAGCACCTTGCAAGACACACACATACTCACAGCAGGATAAGCACTGCCCATACCCCACAACCTCTTACAGGAACACATCTTGACCAAGTAATAAAATATGTGGAGCAAAGGCCCAAAACCAGGGACACATTACAAATAATGTTACAACAAACGCAGACAGTTCAGAAACTAACAGGGTCTACACTTTGTGGGATGTTTGGAAGGGTATGCAGTCTGGAACTTGAATGTTTGTCACCATAGTCTGACTTGAGCCCAGAGTGACGTGCCGGAAAAAGGTGTGCATGAGATATTGACCAAAATATGAGGCAGAAATGTGGACAACCTGCAAATATCTGTACACATGACGGGTCCGACACCACCATATTTGAATACGTAAGAGCCTAGACATATCAACAGTGAATGACCTACAGGGATGCCCCACAGACCCCATGTGAAATGTACAAACAGTAGGCAGAAGGTTGTAACACATGCAATGGTAACTATGGAGTCTGGAAAGTATTGACCACTTGCATGGCAGAAAAAGTGTAGTAATACATATGCCCATGCTAACCCACAGTCACAACTGCAGCATACCAGACATTTTAATGGGTGTACCCCACTGTTATGTACCATTCCATGAGGCACATAACAGATGAACCTGAAAGTCTCTGGGGCCTGCTCAGCAGCATACTCAAATACCCTAATAGATGTCAAGGCCCACACCATGGCCAGACCACACTGCATGCTGTAACACCCTAGCAGAAAAAGGGGGTCCCACTTTGAAAATTTTTTGACCCCAAAAAAAGGTTTCCTGTATTTAAAAAGTTCAAAAGCAAAAAAAAATTTTCCCAAAAACTTTTTTTTGGGAAAATTTTTTTTTCCCCGAAACCCAAGGAAAAACCCCTTGGGGAAAAAACCCCCCCCCCTTTGGTTTAAATTTTTCCCCCCTTTTGAAAAAAAATTAAAAATTTTTTTTTTTTTTTTTTTTTTTTTTAATTTTTTTTTTTTTTTTTTTTTTTTTTTTTTATTTTTTTACTTTTTTTTTTTTTTTTTTTTTTTTTTTTTTTTTTTTTTTTTTTTTTTTTTTTTTTTTTTAAAAAAAAAAAAAAAAAAAAAAAAAAAAAAAAAAAAAAAAAAAAAAAAAAAAAAAAAAAAAAAAAAAAAAAAAAAAAAAAAAAAAAAAAAAAAAAAAAAAAAAAAAAAAAAAAAAAAAAAAAAAAAAAAAAAAAAAAAAAAAAAAAAAAAAAAAAAAAAAAAAAAAAAAAAAAAAAAAAAAAAAAAAAAAAAAAAAAAAAAACCCCCTAAGCTTTGTCCACAGCATAAAGATTCCCCTGTTAAATTGAAAGGGTAGTATCCAAAACCCTTTTATACACTGTTTAAATAAGTGGTGAACAGAAAAAGGCCATGCAATTGAAATGTGGTAAAATTTGGTCAAGGGGCCACCGGGGCAAGCAATCCCTACAAAAGATGCACTCCCATCCCCCAAACTTTCAGACCCTGAAAGGGGTAAAAAAAGGGAGAAAGGAAAACAGGACAAACAAAAATGTTAACAACGAAACGTTCAGAAACTACCGGCTAAAACTGGGAAGTGGAGAGCGGGCGGAACGAAGAAACCAAGCGCTTGACAAACACGGAAAAAGTAATATATAAATTACAATGTGAACCCTCCATATTGTCATTTCACCATATTAATAAGAGTGTAAACAGGGACTACAGCAACACAGTAAGGGTTACAACAGAGGAAGCACATGTGCAAACAAGGTTTTTTGTAGGTTTAGTCCATTACAAAGTAGGTTTACATTATGTTTTTTAAGATGTTAGGGGATACAGAAAAAAAAAAAATTGTTGATTACCTGTCAACATATAATTTTTGTAGATAAATATAAATAATAATTAATATAAAATATAAATGCAAATGTAACATACAAAGGGATGTAGGAAAAAGAAGAGAGATAGAAATTGTAAAACATACTTGTAATCACACATACAGTATAGAAATGTAGAACATATACATAGACAGACTGTCTACACACAGGATGAGAATACAACACCTTTCCCCCCCCTTGTCCCCCCCCCCCTTGGTCCACATCTAAGCAATATATGTACACAATAATTTTTTTTTAATTAAAAATATAATTAAAATAAAATTTAATATATATATATATATATAAAAATATTTATATATATTATAATTATTATAATATATAATAAAAAAAGAGAGAGAGAGAGGGAAACACTGAGTGAGGCACAGGACAGATGTAGCAACGGGTCCTGGTGACAAAGGCAGGAGTGAACACCAGTGTCAAAGAAAACCAATTAGATCCCCTACACCGTAACCCCAAATATGTGATTGGCTGACCATATTTTGGGGGGTGAACGGGGTCATAAATGTGCAATAGGGGCCCCCTGTTTTACAGTGGCACATACCCCGGGAATATCACATGGTATGTGTAGGGTGGTGAGCACTATGGACATGTAGGTATGTCCCCCTACAACATAATGGATGCCATGGTATGGCCCCACATGACATACAGATAGGGAAAAACACAGTAATGTACAACATGTGACAATGCATAAAACTTTAAATGAATATAAAAAAGATAAATATGTAACATAGATTACCTTTTTACATATAATAAAATGACAGATGTAAAAATAGTAACATACACCATACAATAAATGTCTGCTGTGTGTATTGCCATGCAATAATACATGTAAAAATTTCCCCCCACAGAAAAGACATATGCAATAAACCACACAGTTTTAAAAAGCAAGACTAGGGTACATTAAAATTGCTAAATTTAGTCAGATGGAAATATGCCATAGGGTATGTGTAATGTGTGACAGCAGCATAATAAAATTTAAATTATAAAAATTGTTACCCACAATAATATTTATATATTTATTTAATTAATGTATTTTTTATTTATTTATTTTATTTTTAAAGCTGTGTGCACCAGTGTACGGGAAATACCCTGTAGTCAGGCTAGTGTTACATAGCACTTCTATATGTGTGACTCCTGTCAGAGTTTAACATGCAACTGGGGATACCATCAGGTCCCACCATGTTGTGTATTCTGCTGCCGGGGGCCCACCTGGACTTTGTGATGACGGGGAGGTTACAGTCAGCGGGGATAATTGCCATTTGGGAGAGGCCCCCTGCACTAACCTGTCTCCCACAATGTTGTCTATCTGTGGTGTCAGTGAAATTTTTGTTGTTGTGTACACTATGGGCATGAGGATGGCTCCCCCAGGTTCAACATAACTGAAGAAGGCCCTGGTACAGTGTCACTCTTGACCCTCTCAAAGTTGCCCATATTTTTTATGATGGAAAATGATCCCCCATGCTGCTCAGACATGCCCTCCCATGAATTATGCTCTGTCTTGCAGTAGCTTCCACCTGTAATACAATCTGTCTATGGCGGGGCCCACCAACAATGCTGCCCCTTTTGGGGAAGTGTCTTGGTCATATATGGGATTGCATGACCCATGCATTCTGGAGATGTCTGTAAAAAGCAATTGTGTGGGGGTCAGCATTGGGGGTTTATCTGCCACTGGCCCAGTGGGCTGAAAGGATACCATATCACTGTTAAAAATTTAAAGTTTGTATCTGTAATGTTATACTATAGTTTTTGTGCTGGTGGTAGGTGGGATATGTATATCCGGGGCAATCATGTGTGGTCAGCTCACAGTAGTTGAATGTAGGCCATACAGTCCCAATACCCCCAGGTGAGGAGGTGTCCCTGAATCAGTTTCTGACTGCTGGGGGGTAGTATGTTATGGAGTGCCAGGTACTGTTGCACAGTTGCTGGCTGAGCACTGATACCTGGCCATCTACATGTGTATCCAAATAAAAGACAGATGCTACATATGTGAGATATGTTGTATCATAACAGTCAGTAGCATGTGTAGTATGTGTGCCAAATTTGCTGAATATATTGCTGATAATTATTTTCTTTCTCAGGTACATGGCCCACCGGGAATCCCACCTACTACAGCTGAGGATGAGGAGATCCCCAGAGCCTGGTGGGGGATTATGAAATTTTTTTCCCGCACCAGCCAGAATCAGCAGGAGGGGGCTGCACTGTGGCAAGCCCTTTGTCCGTGGGTAAATGCCAAGCATAATAGGACATATGAGCGGGTGCACATCACTGCAGTGATTTAATCAGACATGTGTAGCATCGTCGGATACCCAAAGGCAACAGGTCCCCAAAGGTGGTGGGGTGGCTAAAATACTCACCAGACTGGAGGGACTACTCATGAGTGTAGTGGCTCCAGTCCCAACAAAAAAGCAGCAGACATGCATTATGATGGGGGCTGGAGCCACACAGCAAGACAGTGACTGCAGGTAATATGCCATATGTATAGTTGACTGTTGTGTACACGGGTAGTTAATGCATGTGTGAGGTGTGCCCTTTGGTTTGTAGTGTCACTGTTTTTAATGTGCAAGTGTGATATCCTCAATATTAGCAGCTGACCTGTAAAACCTGTTGTATTTGACCTGTATCATACTCAGTAACAATGGCACAGTTGTGCCCACTGACATTAGTTTCTTCACGTCTGCAGGACCCTCTGGTATAACAGCAATGCAGCTTATCCATGCTGGTGAGTGTGTATTAACAATTCCTGTAATAGTGTTATAGTAATAGTACTATTTGGCTCACTTAGTAGTGCTCTTTGTATCATGTGGGTGTGTCTGTGTCTGTGTGTTGATATCCCATACTGAAAATTGTGTGAAACTGTGTGCATGTGTGCATGTAGGGGCACCGTGCATGTGCATGTGTGCTGTGTGCATTGTGCATGTGCTTGCAGGGGGCATGTGTGCATGTGGGGCATGTGTTTTCATGTGTGCACCTGTGCATGTTGCATGTGTGTGATTTGCATTGCAGGGGCATGTGCACCTGTGCTTTTATTTGCAGGGGCACCTGTGCATGGGGCACCTGTGCATGGGGCTTTAAATGTGTGACATTGTAAACTGTGTTTCCTTTTTTCCCCCCCACAGGTTCTGTTGCTTTTGGGTTCATGTGCAGGGAACCTGATCGGGTCGGGTTTTGATAATGATGACATCTTTTAATGGCACAGGAAGGTATGCCAGGTCCACCATTGGTCAGGTTGCAGTACACAGCTGTACCCCATCTGCCAGTTATCCTGCCAATACACCCTTTGTCACCAATGTCCCTAGGTGATGGACAGCATACAGTGCATTGACCAGGGAAATTGGTATCTGTGGAAATGAAAAGCAGCCATGGGCATGGCCCAGAGATTCCCCAAAGACAGATGTCCAGGGTTCTGTGGGGATCCAGGGGGTACCCCCTGTCGGGCTCCCCACAGAGGTCTTACAACCTCAGCTATGTTTGGCTGTCATGCAGGCACAGTCCGAGGGAAACGGTAAAAGACAGGGTCTGGGGAGCTGACAGCATGTGCACAGCCATGACTGGTATGCGTGACATTGCGGCTGCCATCCGTGATTTCACCAATGTCATAGACAGATGTTGTGGGGACATATTAGACCGGTTCCACAACTACATGTCCATGAGCCAGGGTGATGGTGGGTGGTTGAGGGGTGACTTTTGCCAGCAACAGCAGCAGCTGGCAGTCGTCGCGGATGACAACAGGCCGCCCCGTAGTGCCAGCAGCAGCCCCCGCAATGCTGGGTCTGTGCTGTCATCAGACCGCCCCAGGAGACCACGTGCACGCTCTGGCCAGGCCCCACAGGGATCTGTGTCCAGTGAACACCTGCTTCTGATGACAGTACCCAGTCTGGGTTGGTACGGAAAAGTCCGTAGCACCCTGCAAGGCACAGGTACCGTGTCCGTGGCCAGAACCTGATCTGTATGACCTGGCAGGTACAGTCTGTGGCTGTCCCAAAAACCAGTATATGGCAGCCATGAGGTGGAACTGTGTGCATCCATAAAACATGCAAATTGAAAAACCTAGGGCTACCCCTCCGCACACTGCATCAACATTGCCCCACCTACTGCTGTCCCCCACCAACACACATACACCATGTCAATTTGGTATCGGGGGCTGACTCAGGCATACCAAGTTCACACCCTGTGCATATGATGAAACTGTGCCACCTCCTGCAATCTGTAACAACTGTGCAGGTACAGGTTAACATGTTGCTGATGCACAGGGTGACCCATAGATGTGTAGTAATAGTATCATGTTGTTAACAGTACTGTGTGCTGAATTAATTGTGGGTATATCACAGCATGCCTGATGCAGTAAGTGTGTGATTGTCATGTCCTGTTGTCTACACCCATGGTAAGTACCATAGTGTATCATCTGCACATGTTGGCATACTGGTGGTAATGATGTCAACAGAAGGCTACATACATAGGTAGCACAGGGGGTAGGGTAAGGAATGTAGTTTCACAATGATGGACATGTAAATGCAAGTGGCATGTTGCCCACACTGGACTCTGCAATGCAGATGTTTGAGGATTTTGATATGTGTGCAGTACTACACGACTGGTACAGGACACACAGGAGCACCCCCACTGCATGCTCACATCTCATACCATGCTAGACAGCCCCCCCAAAATAACTGTCACAGGAGGGGGTCCCCATATATGTCAGGGATACTGTGGTGGCAGGCCCGGGCTAAATTTTGGGATGGAAACCCCTGAGTGAAGGCTCATGTCTGTTATTTTACATGGATTTCCATTGACCTGGGCATGTTTTTGTCATCCTGACAGTACATGGTTGTACATTGTTGCCTGGACGGCCCCGCCATTACCGGTTTTTGTACATTTCAACCGCATATTTGCATGTTTCCCATGGAACTGGGACAGCTTTTTGTTGACAATGGACAATGCGCCCTGTTTTGCTTTGTTTCACAGTTTTTTGCTTTCCCTGGTATGTACCCTCAAGATATTAAACTTCTGTGGATCCTAGGCCATCTGCAAGCCCACTAATGATGCCACCCCTTGCAGGATGTACTGTTTGTCCTGTTCACATGAAGCCTTACCAGGGATATGTTACCTGGTGTTCCCTGACAGTCAAAGCATGCAATTCACAGGCACTAAAACCTTCACACATTCATCTTCTGGAACTACCGCTTTTATGCCCTGTCACCCCGGGTTTCAATTTGGCAAAGGTCTTGCTACCCCCTAGGCCAGTTAGGAGGGCCAAAGCAAACCCACCTTCTGGTATAAAGGGTAACAAACAAGACTGCTCCCAATGCCCGAAGCTAAACCCCAATGCTCCCCAAAACACTCCGGCATAAAACGAACTGTGCCAGAGCCTGGTTCGGGGTACTGAGAGATCCCCCTTGGGTTTAAACCCGGGTTGATTTCTTTAAACATCACCAACCATTGGGGAGGGGGGGGTTCAACCCTACCTGGACCTTGAAAAGCCTTCACAACAATACCCCCCGGGGATTCTAAAAAGGGTCACCAGTTAAATATAAACCCTATGTCACTAAGGTTGCAATCTCAAGGGCAAACCCACATTTGCATTCAGATCCCAAACCCCCCCAAAAAGTTACTTGGCCACAAGGGTCATCCCGGGATTCTTTTTGGTATATATTTATTTGGGGGTACAGGAAAGGAGGACTGTGGCTGTCCCTATGCAAGACTCCTCCACCATAACCCTCCCGCGACAAACACTTCCAAAGGGGATCATACAAAGACAAATTGGCCAGAGCCATGGTTCTCTGAAAGGTTTGAAAGGGAATGTGCATCCTGTAGTTGTTCCCCAGTTGCCAAAAAGGGGCATTTCCCCACCAAATCCCCTAGCCAAAAAAAACACTTGCCAATTGCAGGATTCAAACCCCCACTATTTTATGACACTTGAGACGAGCATTAAAAGCGCTATTTGCATTACTGAGTTTTTTCTCCTGCTTTTTATAGGTGCTGACATCATCGTGTTTAGAAAGGGGAAAGGCATCCTGTAGTTGTTCCCCAGTTGCCAAACTCCCCCAACAAACACACACACTTTCCCTTGCAGGATTCAAACCCCCTAACTATGTTATGACACTTGAGAAGCGAGGCTATTTATTTCTGGGAGTTTTTTCTCCTGCTTACTTATAGGTGCTGACATCATCGTGTTTAGAAAAATTTCATCCTGTAGCGTTCACCTGGCCAAAAAGGGGATTTCCCCCAAAAACCTTGACCCAAAACCTTGGCCCCAAACAAATATTTTTGTTAAACGGACCTTAGCAGAGTGTGCAATTCATTCTGGGAGGTTTTTTTTGCATTTTAGGGTCACATCACGTGTTTAGAAAGGGAATGGCATCCCGTAGTTGGGTTTTTCCCATTCCAAAAAGGGGAAATTTTCAACCAACTAACCCCCCTTAGCCCAAAACACATTGCCATTTTCAGGTTCAAACCCTACCTAAAATTTTGACCTTTAGCACCATTAGAGGTATTCATTACGGGAGGTTTGTTTTTGCTGTTTTAGGGTCTGACATCTGTGTTTAAAAGGGGAATGTGCCCTTTTTTTTTCCCTTTTCCCAAAGGACATTTCCTCCCACAGACTTAAACAAAAACTACAACCTGGCATTTGCGGATTAAACACCTATGTTTGACAACCAGGCCTTTCGGGTTTTGGGGTTTTTTCCCGCTGTACTTTAGGTTACACATTGTGTTTGAAAGGGGTGTCACCTGTGGGGAGGCAGACAAAGCAATCTGGCCCTTCATTCCCCTAAGACCAGTGTTACCTCTACACCCCTGTTTTGAAATGAAATTATTTGTTGCTGGCTGGCCACTTTTTTTGTGCTTCCCTGTTTTAGAACAACTTGTCCTTGGAAGTTGTTTTCTTTGGGGTCCCCTTTCATTATGTCCTGATCATTTAACAGGGCAGATGTTAAATTGGTTGGCCAAAACACAAAAAACCCGATTGTGGTAACTCTAAAAGAGATTTGGCCTAAGTGTGGGGCTGCCCAGTTCACCCCCAGGCATGTTGTCAAAATTTTCTCTTTTTTAAAAGGTGTGAGAGCCCATTTACTTCCTATTTGGGTCTGCAGCCCAATTTGTGGATGGTTGCTTAACAAAAAACACCCGTTTATGGTTTTTTGTGTGTCATTTGTTATTATGTACAAACCCTTTGTGTGTGACACAACAGGTTTTACGTCCCGCATGTTTGCATGGGTATTTTTAACAGTTGTCCATCCTTTTGATCCTGTGTACTGTATATGTACTGGGAGTCTTTGACTGTTGGACAGTTCCTGGGGTTTCTGTACATGCTTTACAGAAGGGGCCAACAGCCTGGGGTTTGGGGCCAGTTGTGTACATCTGACCCTGTTGCATTCTGTTCGTTGCTTTAACCCCTTTCCAAAATTGGGTTATTAAACTGGTGTATTGGAAGTGGGTTTGTCCTTCAACACACATTTTGTGGATTGCCTACATATGTATGGGTTTATTTGGTTAAAATGTGACAGACTGATGGAAAGCACCATTCCCATCCCCAATTCCTATTGGGAAATTTTAAACCTTTAGCCCGTCGGGGGTCCCCGGGTGGGGTGGTTTTGTTTTATCAGAACACTTGTTAGAAGCATGTGGGGTTCAGGTCTTTTCATACTACTGCCCTTCAGATTTTAAATGGCATTTTATTGATCCAGCAAAAAGGGCCCAGGCACTTCAACATTTTTCTCCCGTGGGTTTTGGGGGTTTGGGGATGGGGTGTTATACATCCCACAGGGGCAGAGTCTTTTCTGGATAAGGGTACTGCAGGCCCCTGCCCCCTTTCAGGGGGGGGGGGGGGGTGGGGGGGGGGGGGGGGGGGGGGGGGGGGGGGGGGGGGGGGGGGGGGGGGGGGGGGGGGGGGGGGGGGGGGGGGGGGGGGGGGGGGGGGGGGGGGGGGGGGGGGGGGGGGGGGGGGGGGGGGGGGGGGGGGGGGGGGGGGGGGGGGGAAAAAAAAAAAAAAAAAAAAAAAAAAAAAAAAAAAAAAAAAAAAAAAAAAAAAAAAAAAAAAAAAAAAAAAAAAAAAAAAAAAAAAAAAAAAAAAAAAAAAAAAAAAAAAAAAAAAAAAAAAAAAAAAAAAAAAAAAAAAAAAAAAAAGTAAAATTTGTTTGGGGGGCAATTAATTTGTTTTTTGTGTGTTTGTGATATTTTTTGGGTTTTTGAAAATTTTTCAGGGGCCAATTTTTCCCCGTTTTTTTTAAATTCCCAACCCCCCTGGGGTTCCTACCAAGTTGTGGGGGCATATATACCAGACAAGGGAGATCCCAGGACAAAGCCTTGTGGGATGCCAGTTATATCTGGTTTGTGGTCTGACATGGCTGCAGCATGTCTGACCATGTCTGTTCTGTCCTTGGTCTGGTTTGCAACCCCTCTACTGACATGTGGGTTTATATTTAAGCTGGTGAGCCTATCTATAATGAACACGTAGGGTATTGTATAGAAGCCTTTGCAAGGTCCAGCTACACTGTGTGGACCACATTGCCCTCATCAATGACCTTGATGACTGTTTCATTTGAGTCAAACATGTTTAGGGACAGGATCTGCACTTGAAAAAGCCACACTGGGTTGGGTCCGGTGTCAGTAGGTCCCCAATATCTTTATGTCTGTGGTACATGCTGATCCTTTCCATAGCTGTGCAAACCGAGCTTCTCAGGATTCTGGGGTAGTAGTTTTCAGTATCCATTCCGGCAACACCTTTGTTGAGAAGGACCACTGTTGTTGTACACTGCTCTTTGGGTACATATTCTGTGGTAAGGCTGACATTGAGCAGTAGTGTAGTTTGGCATTTCAGTCATCTTGGAGTCCAAGTTGCACTAAGCCCAGGACACCATCTCATACCATTGCTGCTGTGTGTTTTGCTTTGTAGATGTTGGCTGTTACCTCAGCATCTGCAATGTCAGGGGGCCAGCAGTCTGCTGGGATAGATATTCTGCATTCTGGGGGTTTGCACTGCACCTGTCAGGATGTATGTTGGCAATATGTGTGTGTGTTTGTGATATTTGTGTGATTCAGGGCATATCTGTGAATTCCCAACATGGTTCCTACCATCAGTTGTGAAAGCCTTGGGATTATCCTTAGTGCCCTGTACAATTTGTATCTTCATAGGTTCATAGGTTCATACTAGGCTATCCACCCTAGGGCATTTGTTAGCCTAGCCAGAGTGTGTGTGGCTTTTGCCACCCCTTGCTATGTGAATATTATGGCCATTTATGATTTGCTTTGCTGTGGCTCTGTCTGGACATGACACAGTGAAGACCCCAGTGTAACTCTACAATCATCCATCCACTTGGCAAGATTCCTGTTGAAGAGTGTCAGTGAGGGGCTCTGCCTAACATGGAGTGGGATTCTGGCCCAGGGTGTGGGGAGCCTCTGGATTATGTATCTGTCCCACCAGCACATCCTATTTCATTATTTGTTGAGGTTGACATATCTCACTCTCACAGCTCCGATGGATTTGAGTTTTCTGGGGTGGAGCATGTCCATTACTCCTGTGTTGGGCATGGCCTCCTACAGCAGGCATGCAATGCCTCTGTGTAGGCAGTATGTGACTGCATTCAGCTGGAGTGTCTACAGCCAGGCAGCATATGACATATATTTGAGACCCTTTATCCTCTTGGTGAGGTACCTTTGAGGTCTTTCTAACTGCTGCAGGTGTCAGGTAAGGTACATCCCATATGAGGCATTGTACTAGATTATGGGTGTGATTAGAGAAAAGTATAGGGGCACAGTGACCTCTGTTGACGTAGATGTGAATCCTTTCCTGATACGGTGTCAAATGTAGACAGTCTTCCTAGCCACATTGGCAATGTGGGTGTCACATAACAGGTTACTGTCCACTTGTGTCCCTAGGTCCCTGGTTACTCCTTCCATACATAATGGTTTACCACCTATGTGGTAATTTGTGGTACCTTGTTTGGTACTTGGTGGGACATTCATACTGTCCAGTGTCTTCAGGACGGCTGGGTGGGGTTATTGTGTATGAGAGTGCGGTCTGTAGCATGCTACAGACTGTACAGCAGTCTTGCCTACTGTTAGTTGCACATGGGTGAACTCCAATGCCTTGTGCATTGTCAGTTACCTGGACGTATGGGTGTCTGTGCTGACTATGGATACTCACCCTCCTTTTATGTTTTGTTCCAGGTTTTAGAGCCATGACACATGATACGTGGTATAACCTGGTAGTGCTGGTGTGCTGTCAGGAGGCTTGCAGCAGGTTTCTGTCACTGCACAGACATCGATGTTCTCCATACTGGGGATGGCCTCGGGAGCATGCATATTGGGGTGTACACATCTGGCATTGGTCAGCATTTCCCTTATGTTTCTTCCCACTTATGTTTTCTAGGGTGGTGGGTCAGTCTTTTCAGCCTTGCCTACAAAAGGCTCTATGGAGGTGGCAAAGGCCTTATCCAATATTCAGACACCCAGGGGTAACAGGTGCAGGCCATCCCAAGAACAGCTGCATGGCTTGTCAAGCATGACATCCCAAGCAGACAGACATTGGATCCCCTTGGAATGACACCAGTAAGTGTGCCACTTGCTATGACTGATCATTCCGTGTTTGTACTGTGGCATTATTCTTGGTAAGGGTAGGATGCTGCAAACGGTGAGTGTCATACCGGCCTGGACTACATAATCAGATAGCTCATCTATGTCTCTTTTCATGTAGTCTAGGGTGGTACATCTCAGGTCATTCACACCAGCATGGACTATGACTGCATCATATTTCTACTTGCTTTGGAGTGTCCTACATACTTCTGTTATGTGGCATATTGTGGCAGCCTACAGGCAGCTTACTGTACCCTTTCCCTTGTTCAGTCTAGTGTGCGGGACAGCAGTGTGTCTGACTATGGAGTCACCTATTACAACTGTATCAGGCATGTTGTTTCTCCTTCTGGCCTGTGACTGTTTGGCACACCAGCTTTGTGTACTATGTGTTGCATGTGCTATGTTTGGAGGTTGTTTGATTGGGTGTCTGCTTTAGAGGCCTCTGTTGGTGTGCTGTGTTTGTAATTTGTGCCTCCGGGAATGTTTTTCTGTGTTTATGTGTTTGGTTTGCAGTTGTAATAGGTCTATGTGGGACTGTGTTTGTGGTGTGTGTGGTTACCTTCTCCTCCTGACTTGTTTTGGGAGTACTGAGTTGACGGAGCTCAGCCTCCAGTTTGGATAGATGGTTGCATCTCTCACATATATTTGTATTTCTTGGGTGGAGTTGGGGGTTGTCTGTGTACTTGGGGCAGGTGTAACATTGCCTCAGGATTCACAGATTCCACTTATTGTGGCTGGCCTTAGTGGATTGTATGTGTGGACAGATTTTATTGCCATACTACTGATCAGTGATTACTTCATTGTTTATGTTTGCTCTATCATGTAGTAGCTTCCTCATTCTCTTGCATGGTTTGGTTATGGCTGGTGTCCACCATGCCAGATTTCTGCATGTATGGCATTGTGTCTTGTTTTAATTTAGGACTGCATAATCCAAGCATTCCTGGCAGTGTTCATGGAATGGCTGTATTACAGGTTCTGAGGTGTGGCCCATATTTTGCACCTGCACAGGACCTTTAATGGATTCCACATCAGTTTGGAGGAGTGCAAATATTGCTTAACACATGTTTTCCACTGTGGTTTTCTGGCCAGGGACTGTGGTCAGGATTTGGATATCCAGTGTGATTACTCTATGGTCTGGTTTTACCAGTGAGCAATACACTTCTCATCTTGCCATCCAGTACCCATGTTGCTGATTATCACATCCAGTATGCTTACCCCTCTTGTGGGAGTGGTACGTTGTTCCTGGGCCTTTTGGTTTATGGATTCTATGAACTTTTGTCCTACACTGTTGGAGCTAGTATAATGCTCCCAGTCTATGTCTGGGTATTTGCAGTCACCCAATATAATGTGGTTTGGAGGACTTGATATATTCATGTATTCCAGCATAGGCCGGATGCAGTTCCTGGTGTTGGGACAGTAGTCTGTAGCAGGCTATAAATTGGGGGGCAGTTTTAGCCACTGTTACTTGAGTATGGCTAGTCCATGCTGCTTTTTGTTGTGGTACCGACATGGGGGTGTGGTTATCCTTGACAATTCTTGCTAGTCACCCTCCTTTTGTAGCTTGTTCCAAGTTTTGAGGCTGTACAGCACAGTATGAGGTGTAACCTGGTAGTGTTAGGGTGCTGTTGTGAGCCTTGCCTCAGTTTTCTGTTACAGCGCAGATATCAACATTCTCCATACTGGGTGAGTTTAGACTGCATGCATCTTGCTGTTTCAACTTATCCCTTATCTTATTCTTATCCCTTCTGATACCTATGGAGATAGGTTTGTGTTTTGAGCCTTACCTATTCAGGGCACACTGTGGGTGACAACAGCCTTGCCAGCGTCCATACGGCCTGCACTGATAGGTGCACGCTGGTCCTAGCAGGTGGTGCATCATGTCATGCTCAGCATGTCATCCCAGACTGGCACACATTGGATCCCCTTTGACTAACTGCGATACTTCAGTCAATTGTTGCACTTGATCATCTCATTGTCATGTTGTGGCATGATGCTTGGTGAGGGTAGGATGTTAGTCAGGGTCCTCAGGTGTGCATATAGTACATGGTGTTACATTACTTAACACATAGCATTCATGCCTCAGGTGGTGCTGCAGGGCTGTCTCTGTCGGATGCATATTACACTTCCCTGTACATGTTTGAGAGCAGGTTGTGTCATGTTAGGCATCCTGTTACTATATGAGTGAGTCAGAGGGTATCATTCCCAGGGTTCCTACTGAGCCAGTGTATGTGCTATCGTTGCCTCTTTGCCAAGGCCAGGGCATACTGGGCACGCCTCCTTCTGCCTACTGGGGCAGGCTCAGGTTGTTCCTCCTCTGAGTCACGCTCTGCCTGTGATGGCCTTGGCAATGGTGGGGGGCTGTTTTGCCCGGCCCTATGCTGGTCCTGCTGCAGCTGTTTTCGCAAGATCATATTATGTAGCATAGCACATACCATGACAATTTGGGTACATATAGTTGGTGTGTACTGCAAGGCTCCACCAGATATGTCCAGACACCGGAACCGTGACTTGAGCAGCCCAAACACACGCTCTATTACATTACGTGTTTGTGCGTGTGCCTCATTATGGCGTTCCTGTTCAGGTGTGTGTGCGTTTCTGATGGGTGTCATCAGCCACGGCTCCAGTGCATAACCTGCATCCCCCACTAGGTGTCCGTGCGGGATGTCCCCATTGGCAAATGTCTGGTACAGCTGCGTCAAATGCCAGATGTGGGAATCGTGGTAGCTCCCAGGACAGCCAGCACACACATTCATTATTATGCCCTGGCATCACACACGACCTGGCAGTTGATGGAGGAAGCCCTTGTGGTTGATGTATGCCCTACCCGCTCACGGCTGGTGCTTTGATGCGTATGTGCGTGCAGTCTATTGCACCCAGTACCTCAGTGTATTCCGCTATTTGCTGGAAGAGACGCATATTGCTGGCCAATACCTCACGGGCATTGGGGAAATATACATGATCACCGACATGTGCTGACATGGCATCCAGGAACTGGTGCAGTACCCTGGGGGCTGATGCCTGTGATATCCCCATCATATCACCAGTTGGTCTCTGGAAGGTACCTGTTGCTAGTATTCTTAGGCCAACACATACCTTGGTTTCAACTGGGATGGGTTCCCCTCTGTTGGTTCTGTGTGTGAGGCGTGGCCTGCACAGCTCCACTATTTGCTGCAGGAGGTCTCTGTCCACTCTATAGCGCTCTACTATCTCCAGCTCATGTAACCCGTGGTAGGTGACCCTGGGCCTGTACACTCTTCTCCGTCTCCTCACTGTGGGTTGTCTGGCACCATCTGCATTGTCACCACCCTCAGCAAGTCGCCTATGTCTCATTATGACAGCTATGGCAGCCCCTAACATTTCTGCTCTGAGTGAAGCTTTTCAGTTTTCACTTCTATTAGCTTACTCCTGTCTTGCAGTGTCTCTTGAGAGAAACATTCTGCACTGCTGTTTGCAGAGTTTTAAGTGCTGGGCTGGGCTACTATTCTGCCTGTGTAATTGCCTGCATCTAATTGTTTTCACCTGCTAGCTCCAGCAGTATTCCCTGCTAACTTCCTACTACATCTGTTGCTTCCTTTTTCCTTTCTGTTTCCTCAGGGAGGAGCCGTGTGCAACCCAGCAGAAACACGCTCACAGTGGCTTACACGCGCGCACACATACTTACACAGTTCAGAATCTGCTTATTCGGTTTAAAATGCGTGCACGCCCGCGCAAACGGTGTTAAACATCTCCCAACACGCTCCCACATGCTAAGTCTGCCTTACAAGCGTGCACACTGCCTTACTCGTGCTTCGTGGCGTGCACACGTGCGCATACACATCCAGCAAGAAACTTTGGTGTAGGCAACAGTGTACACCTTCCATTTCTTGACTTTCTCATGCTTACTTAGTGGCACACCTCTTTCCATGATATCTGTCTGACATCTGTCATGTAAATCTAACCTCCAATGAACTGCATTTCTTTCTACCATTCCCCCCTGTGATGTCACCTATCTCCTACTCTGTTCCTCCCCCTTCTGTAACTCTTACACTACTCAGAATGTGCTCATTTGCTATGTGACAGTGGAATTCAGTATCCTTACACTCATTTGCATCAGATTGCCTACTAATGCTTAGTTACATCTCTTAGACTCAGCTTCCCCCCTTAGCAACCACTACACGGTGGCCATGTTGGTTTTGGTCTGCTGGTCCCTGCATTGACATTCCATGTATTGCATAAAACCCACATTTGTGGGTTTAAAACCTTCGTTTTTATGTTCTATGCAGCGCAGCCCGTTTGCGCGGGGCTGCGCTGGGTTTAAACATCGGCAATCGTCGAAAAAAAAATTATATTTTTCATATATTTGCATCAGGTTACCTTGCCAATGGCCACATATTTGGCCATTGGCATGCTGCCTGACACATATGCACCCTTTATTTGGAGCTGACATGGCTCCATTGCAGTTTTTGCAGAAACATACTCAGTTGTCAACCGAGTACATTTCTGCAGCTAAAATGGCTCTTACATGGGCTGTTCTGGGCTTCCTGGATCGCTAATCATCCTCATTTGCATGCTATTTGGCTGCAAGTGAGGTGATTAGCATATCCACGCCCACTCCGTGTAAGAGCCGTTTTAGCTTGACTCTTACACGGACTTTGGGCTGTTCCTGGATCGCGAAGGCTGCATGGAGTCTTACACTAATCTTAGACTCCGTGCAAGCCTTCGTGAATCCGGCCCAATATCTACTAAGTCAATTGAGTTGCCACTGTTTTCAGCCTCCCTAAGTAAAGCTAGTCTTTTAATTCTACCAATTGGTCCTTCTAACACTATTCTAATGTGTTAGATGAGTGAGTCTACTGTTAATTATTTTGATGTTATTATGTACTTTATACCTACTACCAATTATTGTTATATTTCTACATTGTTTATTTTCATTAAGTTTTGATACTGTACATGTTCCAGTTTTTGTTTCTCTTTTTCTGTTCTTCTGTTTATATTATTTTCCTACACTTAATCTTTAAGTATCATCTGTTGGAGCTTTTCTCCCTGGGTCTCTGCTGAAAAGGGGCTATATAGCTCAGTCAGACTAACCTGGTCAACAAATGTAAAATAAATAAAAAATAAACCATATGACAAGGAAACAGGAAGCACATCAAATACATATGTCTACTTACATTTCTCAAGTAATGAAACCCAAAGCAAGCGATGCCATCAATAGCACACAGTTTACATCACGATCTCCCAATCATACAAAATGGTCATTTACCCATAATGTCCAAGTGTGTAGTCTAAACAAGTCGCATTAATTATTTGAGCAGCAATCTCCTACAAAGTTGATTTCTTCTCCAGACTCTACAGAACAGCGTAAACAGTAGAATAGCCCTTATCTGTAAAACTGATTCCAAATCATGACAGTCATTTATAATCCCACCTTCACCAACCACAAAAAGCAAAATTATTAAAGTAGTAATTGTATAAAATAAAAGCTGCACTAACCTCCTCCAATAACCTTCCCTTATGACTGTGAGTTCTACAGCTGAGTGGAATTTTGTAGAAAGTGACACACACATACCATTTCATAAACCAGTATACCCACCCCAAACTATCAAACCAAGCCTTGTCTCTCCACAGGATGCACCTAGACAATATCTGACTGTACTACTTTCTGAGGAATGCATGAATAGATTGCACTGGTTAACACATTCAGATACATTCACTGAAATGAGTAATGCATTTTAAATTGCTCAGCATTTAATCTTCTCATTCAATGAAATGAAAATCAATACCAAGCCAGAAACCAGTGCATTTAACACCTCATCAAGTTGAATATGACCATTTTCACC